>NC_056620.1:20302235-20602235 GCF_018340385.1 Cyprinus carpio
AACTTTGCCTGATTCCTCAGCATTACCAGTGATCTTTAAACGTGAGCTACAGAATCAAGAAATTCAGGAAGGGGATAGTGTCACTTTGCGCTGTGAAATCTCAAAACCCGAAGTTCCTGTGGTTTGGAGGAAAGGAACACAGGTGATCCATTCTGGAGGAAAGTACCTCATCAAGCAAGTTAGCTCTACTGTTGAGCTGAAGATCACTGATGTCAAACCAGAAGATGCTGGAGATTATGTTTGTGATTCAGGAGACAGCATTACCACAGCCAAGGTCAAAGTTAATGGTAGGAGAAAAACAACTGCTTCTTGAATTTTTCCATTAGTCTAATCGATCTCTGAACTGCATTGCTACATCTATCCTGTGTTTGTGAAGTATAAATGCTTCCACAGCTTATTATGAAGATAAATCTAATGAAAGAAATGTAATTGTATCCTGTTGCTGTACTGTAAAGTTTGTTTGAACTGTTGCCTTCGGGTCTTACTTGTCTGGAAAATCTTTAATCTCTTGCATCTTATGCCACTCTTTGCATTGGTAGCACTTCCAGCCATATTCACACAAGCACTAAAGAACCAGGCAGCTGTTGAGGGAGAGAGCATCACCTTCCAGTGTGAGCTCTCCAAAGCAGACATTCCAGTTGAGTGGCGCAGGGGTGAAATTGGCCTATGCCCCTGTGCTAAATATGAATTAAAGCAAGATGGCCACCGTGCCCAACTGGTCATACATGACCTTGAACATGAGGACTCTGGTGACTATATTTGTGACACTGGAGAACGCCAAAGCATTGCATATCTGAAAGTTAAGGGTAGGATTGAGCTTGAACCGTCTTTCTTTCTTGTATCATTTGAAGCCGTTTCTTCATGATGACGTTGAAATACTTGTTTACTCACCTTTTGCAGCACTACCAGTTCTTTTCAAATCATCTCTGAAAGATTTGGAAAGTGAAGCTGGGGAAAATGCAGTGTTTCGATGTGAACTTGACAAAGCTGGAGCCAAAGTCATCTGGAGGAAAGACAAGAGTGTAATAGAAGCAAGCCACAAATATCAGCTGAAGCAAGATGGGGCTGTTGCTGAGCTTCTCATTTACAAGCTACAAGAAGGAGACGCTGGAGAGTACTCCTGTGAAACAGAACATGATCGGACATCTGCCAAACTCACTGTGAAGGGTATGAATCACCTTGTAAAAGTCCTCATCCCACCTAACTTTACCTGATCATCCTCTTTTGATGATCACACATCTACTCCATGCCATCCTAAATATTATGCCATCATCCTATCTTATGGTATGCTTGTACTTGATCCCAGATCACCTTCAACACCTTCCCTGTGCACGTGGTTTCACACTTTAAATTTCCAATGCACTCCCATTTCATTTTGCTAGATTAATTAAGTTCTAGTGTTGGGCGATATGGTCATTTTTCAAATCGTCATATCGTCAGCCCGTGAGATCAACAATACACAGTATTATCGTGCATGGGTGAAGCAAGAGAGAGACTCTCTGTACTTGTCATAGCATAACTATTTGGTGTTTTAAACCGCGCAGGTGCGCGAGAGTGAGCCTATGGAATCACCAATAATCGAAAAAATACTTTCAAACATACTAATAAACTAACGTTAAATATAAAAATACTATATTTAAAACAGCTAGTTCATAGATAGTCGGACACAACTGTCATACCACGCTTCCTGTGACAAATTTGCCACATCTGTGCATGGAAGTTATCAGTCTAAATGTTCTGCAAAATCAGTCAACGGTGAAAATCAATAGTAGATTTCATTTAAAGACCAACAGTTTAACACTCAATATTGGACATAAACGAGCATATTAAATATAAAGTATTTAAAACAGGTAAGTTCATAAATTTGGAGTAAAGTTCAATTGAACTGATGCATCAGTCATACAGCGCTACACCCCATGATGAGACCGAAGCAACCCCAACAGAAACGGATGACATGCATTCTAACATAACTGTGGCATTAAACTCAGTTAATGAAGGCTTGTTTAAAATATTGTACATATATAGGCCATTCAGATTACTTGTTAAAGTGCAATGAAATACCTTATATCTGCAGATGATGTAGGCTACGTCTGTTTGTGGATGGAGACTTCTTCACTAGCTGCAGGCTCTAATCCTCATTTGTGCTTGTGTGTGTGAAATGCGGTGCTGAAGTGAAAAAGCTGGGCAATTTGATAGCCAAATTATAATAGGCTGCCAAATAAAAAAAAAAAAAAAATTATTATTATAATTTAATACATTAATAGGATAATGAGCCTAATATCGTCTTCACTATCGACAAAGACATCTGCTATCGTCAATATCTCTGACTGTCGTTGATACACGATACTATCATCTATCGGCTCAACCCTATTAAGTACAAGAGTTTTTTGCACTTGACATAACATTATAAACCTTACCCTTATAGTTTAACATCTATTTTTATACCACGGTCGCTATTTCTGTCATGAACTGCTGTGACTTTCCTTGAAAAGCTTAGCTTATAGTGGATGTTAAATTGATACTGTGGAAGTTTATCTATTTTTTGATCTGTTGACTACTTCTGACAAAATGTAACCTGATTTTGCTTTCAGAACCTGAAATCACGATCTTAACTGGCTTGAAGAGCTGCATTGTCAATGAAGGCGAGGACGTTCATTTCGAATGCCTTGTCTCTCATGACAATGCACTCATTGTTCAGTGGACGTTGCAAGACGTTCCACTACAGAACAATGAGATGAATGAAATCCAAATGGAAGGCAAAAGGCACACGCTTACACTAAGAAGTGTCACCCAGAAAGACTCAGGCACGGTGTCCTTCCATGTGGGTGCACACACTTCTTTTGCTTGTCTTACAGTCAGAGGTAAAACTAAAGAATTTCTTGGATTTCTAAATAGTAGTTTGTTTTATTTCACATCTACAGTTTCGAACACATGCACTGTTTACTGCATGTGTTTGGTATTTGTATGTATGATCATCCTATATCCATAAATATTCAAAAAAATTCCACATATGTAATATAACTTGCATTTATTACTCGTTGATGCATGCTTTAATGCATCATATTGCAAAAAAAAAGACATGTGACCAGCTGCTTTATATACACCACAATGAAAGCACAACATTTCATGCATGTATGTTATGTATTGTCTTCACTTGACAAATGTTTATTGTCCATTGCTTGGTAGTATGCTGAGTTTTATTTGTTTGGATATTACATTTAGAAGGTTGACTATTCTGTGTTCCTTTTTTCTCATCAGTGATTAATTTTATCTATAAAAGAATTGCTGCAAAAAGTTTCATGATTTCTAATTCAAGCATTCCAAGGTTAGGCTTATCTTGTCCCTGGATGCGTTTAGAAACTACTAAAAAAAAATTGTTACCATCTCGTAATCTTCTAATATGCCAGTTTGGGGTTTGCACTTATCTTAGAATGTGTTCTTTGTATCGCTGTTTCCCAACAGCAGTCCCTGTACTGTCATTTGTGAAGGAGTTAACAAGCCAGGAAGTCACAGAGGGAGGCAGTGCCTCATTATGTTGTGAAACTTCAATACCTGATGCCAGTGTGACCTGGAAGAAGGGTACTCAGGTCCTATCTAATGGAAAGAAGTATTCCATAAAGAGTGATGGCACAATCCAAACCTTGGAAATCCATAAGCTATCAGTGGATGATGGTGGCGAGTACATATGTGAAGCAGGAGACAAACGAAGCAAAGCTACACTGACTGTCAAAGGTAACAATCTTGATTCTTCTTTAGAGATGGGCTCCATTTTACATTGTTTCCCTGCAGAAGCAAAAGTACATATTAGTATTAGCATTTCAAATAATGAATACATTGAGTAGCTTGTATGTTTTAGATTGTCTCTAAGGCATGATCCAAGTAGTATGTAAAGCAAATATCTGTGAACTAAGATCGCATGATGCTCTCCTCAATTCTGGGATTTAACTTTAATGTCAAAACAAAATCCCAAGCTTTCATTAAAAACTACACTGTTTGGAGGACTAATACATCCTCTCACATTCTAAGTCACCTCTAGTAGATAGTCAGTAGTGGGATATTTACCTCTTTTGACATTTCGGAAGATCCTCAAAAGTCCCTTTCATCACGTTCCTTCCATCCATTCCCAGAATGTGTAAAAATCACAAGAGAATTAAAGGATGTGACAGTGATAACGGGCGAGGATGCTATCTTCCAGTGTGAGGTGTCTCATACAGGGGTTACAAACGTCGAGTGGTGGCTCGGCTCCAACCACCTTCAAAACAATGACTTGAATCAAATCAGCAGCCGAGGGAGGGAACACAGCCTAGTGCTGAAAATGGTCACACCCGATGACTCAGGTGATGTAGCCTTTGTGGTTGGCCCTGAGAAGAGCGTCGCCTACTTGTTGGTGCAGGAGAAACCCAAAGGTAAAAGACACATTATGGCTAACGTAACTCATGTTGGCAAGCAATCATCTGTCTGTCATTAGGTAGTAGCTGCACTAATTTTGCGGCAAATATAACAAAAGGCTTCCAGCTGCTTTTCCATTTGCTTTTGCCATTCTACAGCTACACTCCAAAATTGTTTTTGTTTTTTGAGAAAGAGATGGTTTTTCATACATTTTTTTTGGTTCAGTCATAGTCTTTTGTCTATTTTCTGCACATAACTGTTAAAACAAAAGTTTCTCACTCAGTAAAGCTCTTTTAATGCAACACAGTATATGTTCAATTGCTTCAAGTGTCTAAGTTTCAGAGTCTTCAGGCAGACATTATGATGTGACAGCACTTGGGTTTGGGTTTCTCCTGTCCATAGTCATATTCTTAGAGAAGCCTCTGGACTTAACTGCCAAAGAGGGTCAAACAGTCACAATGTCCTGCATGACTTCCGACCCTGAGGCCTCTGTCACCTGGTACAAAGATGAAATGATGATAAAGGCAGGGGGGCGGTATCTGCTTTACAAGGACAGAGCCGTCCATCAGCTCCGCATCCTTAAAGTGGAGGAAGGAGATGCAGGGTTGTATACATGCAAAACCAAAGATGCAGAAAACTGTGCCACCCTTACTGTTAAAGGTAAACGGGTTTGTAGGCCTGTGACTTTAATGTTTTCATTTTATCAACATGCCTGAAGATAAAGTGAACACAACTGGGTTTCAAGAAGACCCTTTCTGGTTTTCTTTTCTTTATTACTGCCCCTCTTGTAGAAACAAAGAAGATTTTGATACCCTCATAGGAATCAGCGGCTGTTTAAAATCTGACATTTACATTCTTATAACTTCTTTTCTTCTCCATCATCAGGTCAACCTGCATACTTCCGGAAGGAGTTAGACAACCAGAATGCAATAGAGGGAGAAAGTATCACCTTGCGCTGTGAGCTTTCTAAGCCGGTTAAAAGTGTAGAGTGGAGAAAGGGTGGAGTGGTGCTCCAACCCAGTAAGAAATTTGAGATGAAAAAGGAAGGGTGTGTGCTGGAGCTCCATGTCCATGATCTGGAACCAGAGGACAATGGCTACTACACTTGTGATGCTGGAGACCAGTTGACCACAGCATCAGTCACTGTGCAAGGTATTAAATATCATTGTTAAATCATTTGCAATCTGTATTTTAGTTATAAAAATTTCTGTTGTAGAGCAAACAGATTTTTTCAGGCTGGAAGTTATTTAAAATCTGTAGCTTTTTGTCATTACGTCCTCACAAGTTTCACATTATGTTTTTGAAGCTTCCTCAATGTATGAGTGTTTTTAGACACTGGGGATCTAAGGGTTTCTGTGTCTGGTCTCTGCAGAGGCTGAAGTTCTCGTAGTATCGGGTATAAAGAATACAGATGTGTTTGTGGGCGAACAGGCAATTTTCTCCTGCCAGCTCTCTCGCCGTGCCAAAGGCAGAGTTCAGTGGTGGCTAGACGGCACTCGTTTGGAGAACAGTACCTTCAGTGAAATAAGTGTGGGTGAAGACCATGTCCACACTCTCACCCTAAGGAACCTTTCTCCCAATGATTCGGGTACAGTCCTGTTCAAAACAGGTGGCCTGACATCCTCCGCCAAGCTGTTAGTGAAAGGTACCAAATGCAGTGGTGCTTGGCAGTACAGAAATGTAAAAGCTTCAAACTTAAAATAGCACTGGACTAATACTGTGTCAATGAATTTCCTAAATATAAAAGTCAGTTACTCATTTTGTGAAGCATTTAGGTTGCCTTGACCTCTTTTTAACAGTTACAGTTAGACCATAAATCTTGAATTGTGTCTTAATCTATCCTTGAAGTAGTTCAATACTGTTTGTGACTTGTATACTCACATTACTGAATTACTTATCCATATTAATAATACTCTAAATCCAAAGTGTCTTTGCACAGACTACCCTGGAGAGTCCTTTGGTTAAGTGCTCAATAATGCAATCCTGACAGAATTTTATTTAGGATTTTATTTACTTTATACTCTTTTAGGGTTACCCATGCCTAGAATTGAATCTTTTTGTTAGACCGTTTACTGTTAGGCAAAAGTATATGGTAAGATAGGTTGAAAAATTTTTTTTTAAAGACAATTCATGGACGCATGTAGTCCATGTGCCATGTATTTATAACCTAAAATTGGATTTGGCTGCAGTATCACGGCTTGCTAATTACTTACAAAATTGGCATACTAATTATTAAATTAGCACACTGATTTTGAGCTTGTATATGGAGCAGGGCTCAATACAAAGATTTTTACTACTGGCAATCAGGCCAGGGGTTTAGATTTTAGATGTCCAGACTTTTTTTTTTTACTGGCCCTTCCATAAAAAAAGCATGATATTTATATTAATTAATCTCAATTAATCATGTTTAAAAAATGCTGAGAAAAGTCCTAAATGAATAGTTCAGATTATTTAAATTCAAAAGCACAAAAAATGTTCTCATAAAACAAGTGTTTGTAGAAGTCAATATATTGTTATTTTTTTTGCATATTATTTGACATACAGCCTATCACTGCTCTAGCTATCCATTTTACATTGTATTCATTTCAGTTTGTTAATCTGCTTGAGGTAAAATAAATAGGCCTATATAAAACAGAAATCCCTATTGGATGCACCAAAGCGTCAAAGTAAAATTGTCCAAGCAACTTTTTGCCCAAAAATTCAAAGAGAAAACAATAATAGTCTTGCATGCACTCTAAATCAGATAATTGTACATTCATCAGTCTTTATTGTTTGTTTGTCCTGCATGTACTTTTTCTATTAATTGGCCTTAGTTTGACTTGACACTGCAACTAGGCATGTGTTGGTTGTAATTGACCATGTCCTTGGTCAGTTTGGAGTAGAAAAGCAAAAGATGTTACACTTACCATGTACATTTCAATGTGAAACAAAAAGAAACAGCTACAGCACTGACTTAGATGATGAGGTTGTAAAGGCTGTTGTTTTAAACTGAATAAAGTACCAGGGTTATATTTTAGTTTTTAAATTACATTTAATACCACCCAAAACCTGAAAGAGGCTTGAGGTGAAGAACTCTACTTCAAAGTGCACTGGGGTCTTGTGAATATTACTTATCCCCACCACCAACCCTCTATAGATCCCAATGTGGAGGTGGTCAGTGCCATGGAGGACCAACATGTAGCAGAAAACCAGCCTGCAGAGTTCATCTGTCAGTACTCCCGGCCAGTTAAGGCTGTATGGAAGCGAAACGGCATACCTGTGCAAGCAGACGGTCGCAGGGTGATAGTGGAACAGGACTGGACTGTTGCACGGTTGTACATTAGCTGTGCGGAGCCCCAGGATGGGGGGATGTACTCCTGTGAGGCAGAAGGAACCTCTGTTGTGGCACATCTCAGGGTGCAAGGTGAGCACACCTGTAGGCGAAGAGAATCTGTTTGTCATCCATAACTCAAAGCTGGATCATCACAAAGACTCAGTATAAAACTCGCAAAGACTTAAGTTTAAGATTAAGTTGAAATGAAGTCAAAGAAATATTAAGTTGTAAGTTGCACAAGTAAGGGCTTACCACAAAGGGTTTTACTGGAATACTGGGATTTTTCCCCCTTTTTTAACTCCAAAAATTGCTGTTTTTAGCAACATCATCATCATCTGGCTGGCTATGCAGTAACCATCATGTGCTTTTATCACAGCTACCTTTGCTTCTTACGCTACTCAATGCTGAATGCTACTGTATATGCTAGTGAAATGTTGGAAGAAATTTTAATTGAGTGTGATTGTGCAGGATTCAGTAACTGTTTTAAGTTCAGAAGTTGTTTTTAATTCAAGGCCAGTCAAAGTCATTGAATATTACAGGGACTTGTTTTGGCATGTATAAAGCCAGTTTTTTCAGGCATTATCTCTTTCTTGCAGCTAAACCAATTGACATTCTTCAAGAACTGAGTAACGTGGAGACCATTAATGGTGGGGAAGCACTTTTTGAATGCTCCTTGTCTCGTCCTGAAACCAAAGACTGCCGGTGGTTAATCGATGGCAAGCCTGTAAAGGAGTCCACAAACGTGGAGATTGTTTCCTTTGAGAGTGGTAGACGCCATCTTCTGCTTTTAAAGGACTTGCATCCTTGTGAAAACACAAGGATTACATTCCAAGCTGGCACTTCATCCACTACTGCTCTTCTTTCTGTCAAAGGTACATCATTTCTGTAGTATTAGAATTTAATTTAGATAGATATATGGTATTACATCATATTTTATTAAAGAAAAATTACTGCTCTAGTTTTATAGGTCATGATCGTATTTTGAATAACGATGCAGTTAATTTTCTTTCTTATGTATGGTATATCTTTATTAACTATTATGCTCTAGTTTCATGTTCCTGTTTTATAATATATTAAATATGATGCTAAAATGCATAAATGTATTTAAATGTTATGGATTTGTTCTGTACAGCTTGGCAACTGAAGGTGGTCAAGCCTTTGGAAGATAAGACCGCCATTGCAGGACAACAAGCTGAGTTCAATTGTGTTTTGAATGAAGCTGTACCTGAGAGTGAAGTGACTTGGTATGCAAATGGTGTTGAGCTAAAATGTAATGACCAATGGGCCATGAGAGCAAGTGGCTCTTCCTACAGCCTAATTTTGAAGAAAGCCCGGGCTCTACCCACACAGGAAATCACATTTGCAGCCCGGGATGCCTTATCAATGTCCAAACTCATCACAATATGTAAGGGTCTTCATTTGTGCCTCATTCATTCTAATTTCTGCTATTATGCTTATAACATTTTTTTTTTTTCATTTTATCTGGTTATTTATAGCTGTGCCTGATCCCCCTGAAGACCCAGAGCTGGTTAGTAAAGGTCCAACGTTCGTCACCTTGTCTTGGTTCACGCCCCTTAGTGATGGAGGAAGCCCAATCATTGGTTACCGTGTGGAAATGCGTCTAGTGGACAGTGCCCTCTGGCTGCCCTGCCACACAGAACCAGTATGCAACACTGAATTTCTGGTTGAAAACCTCATACCGGGGGCAGGTTACAGGTTCAGAGTGGCAGCCATCAACCATGCTGGTATTGGAGAGCCTGTCCAGCTGCCTCAAACTGTGACACTTGGTAAGTGGATACTTGCTGAAATAACCAATTTGTTGAAAGCAACCTTACATTGTACATTGTGAGCATTGATTTTTCATCTAACCAAACTGCCTCCACGAGTCCATATAGAAGGCTTGCTATTCTGCAGTAGTTCAGGGTTCCTCACTCCTGGTCCTGGAGAGCTACTTTCTTGCAGAGTTTAGTTTCATCTGTGCTCCAACACACCTGGCTATAGCTTTAAAATAAACCCAAAAACCTTAATTACAGCTAGAACTAAACTCAGAAGGAATGTGGCTCTCTAGGACCAGGAGTGAAGAATTTTACCCTAGATGCTACAGTAGTTGTAGAACACAAAAAACTATACTCTAAACAAGTGTATTTTGTATTTGTTCTTGCTGAATTCTTGCTACATTTCTTCAACTGCTCTTTGAATGGATCTTGGATCTTCAGATGCACCAGTGACCATGACCAAAATGTTAAGCAGCTCTAAGATCCAAAAAGGAAAGATGGTTCGTTTGGAGTGTGAACTTTCCACAGAGTGCAAATCAGTCACATGGCTAAAGGACAACAGAGAGATAGAGGCTGGGGTCAAGTACCAAATGGTACCAGAAGGAAAGAGCCAAGTTTTGCTCATAAAGGATTTCCAGTCTACAGATCAGGGTGTCTATTCTTGTGTAGCCTCAGAAGAGGCAAAGACTTCAATCAACCTCAACCTTGAAGGTACTTTACTTTGCTTAACCTCACATCTAACTTGTAATTGTTGTTTTTTGTGAACCTCATATGTGGAAATAATCATTTATGTAAGTCTTGGTCATAGTGTTTGGAACTTGGTCATAGTGTCCTGTCTCTTTCCAACTTCTTCAGGTTACTGTCATATGCATGTCAATAAGACTGCAATATTTGCAATATTTTTTTTACTTCTCTTTATTGTTTCAGTGATAAACTTTATTCGAATTTGTGTATTATTCACAATTTACCTGAGTTTAATTGCAGTCAAATTGCTGTTGCAAAGACAGATTGTTGATTATTTTTCCAACATAAAAATGTTGTCATATGCATGAGTAAGACTGATTTATGATGGCTCCCTGATTACAGGAGATGACACAACACTTTCTCAGGATGCGGGCAGTCAGCCCAAACTGCCTCCTGAGGCTGCTTCTGAGGGAGATTTACATGCTCTGTGGGATGCAGTGGCCAAGAAGAGGAGAATGAGTCGGGAACCCACATTAGATTCAATTTCAGAGTTGCCAGAAGAAGATGGAAAAGAAAAAGCCCAGAGCAAAGAAGGAAAAGAACCTGAAAAGGAAGTGAAACCTGTTGAACCAACTCCCAAGATCACAGGGGAGCCTAATCTCTATACAAGTTCTGATGAGGAATCTCTCAGTGGGACAACAAGCTTGGTGTCTTACCTAAAGAAAAGCAGCAAGTCCTCTATGACTGTGGAAAGTCACACTGAGACTGTTGCCTCCAAGAAACTGTATGAGCACTTCCAGATGACAGAGCAATCTGTTACAAAGACATCTGTGGAACCCCTCATGGAAGCTCAGAAAGGGGATGAGTTGCTAGAGGCTGCTGTCAAGATTCAGGCAGCCTTTAAAGGTTATAAAGCCAGGAAGGACATGCGACCAGTCTTCAAAGAAGTATTTAAGGATCAGACTAAGGAGCCCAATGGGACAATTCATCTCGAGTGCATTGTGGAGGGTAAGCCGGATAAAGTTCGCTGGCTGAAAGATGGTGAACCCTTAACAGATGGCAAGCACCACCATATTGATATCTATAATGATGGCACCTGCTCTCTAGTAGTGACAGCTGCCACAACCAAAGACACAGGTGTATATACTTGTGAAGTAACCAATAAGTTTGGTGTTTCCACCCATAGTGGCAAAGTCACTGTAGGGTCACTGCGGGAATCTTCTGGGCGACGCCCCCTCACTCTGGGCTACAGTGCAGATAGCGAAGCTGAAAGCTCCTCAGGGAGTGAAATGGATGAGACTTTACGGCAAGCAAGTAAACGATTACGGCGACTTCTTCGTACTTGCCTCCCTCCAGATGTGGAAGAGGAACCTTTTGTTAGTGCAGATGAAGGAGATTTACCACCAACGGACTTACAGTCTTACCGGGAAGACGAACAGTATATCTACATCCGTTTTGATAATCGTGCAGAAGCTCAAGTAGCTTCCCAGCGCTTCCAGGAAATGTTTACTTTTCAAGGAATGCCAATCGAAACGGCCATCATAGCAGCTGCAGGTGCTAAGGTAGAGTTGCGTATCACAAAGATGGTTTTCTCCCAAGATGGCTCCCAAACCCCAACTCAGGACCAACCGATGCCTGCTTTCATGACAGGAGCCCCTGGTATGACACTTCTTCCATGTGGTTCTACTATAAATGTTTTTGCTGCTGTCGTTTGGTTCTTCATAAAGTTGCATGATTCAGTGCTGGATTTTGTTTGTCATTATAGGGCAGCACTTTTGAAATGTACCAGAAATGGTGCGACTTGCTTGTTTTGGATCTTAAAGTGATTGCATGTCATGTTTTCGCCTGGTTCAGCATTTTTCCTCAAAAAAAATTGCTATGATTTGTTCTTTTCGGTTTTGTTTGCTCTTCCCTGTTCTCTTAATCGCCTACCAACCTCCCAGCGGCACCCGTCTTCTTGACGGAGCTCCGTAGCCAAGATGTTCCTGATGGGTTTCCAGTCAGTTTTGACTGTGTAATTGTTGGCAACCCTCCTCCCACTGTAAGATGGTTCAAGGATGGAAAGATGTTGGAGGAAAACGACCACTACATGATCAATGAAGACCAGGAAGGCCATCACCAGCTGATCATCACAGCTGTGCTGCCCACAGACATGGGCGTGTACCGATGCATGGCTGAAAATGATAGTGGCATCACCTCCAGCAAGGCTGAGCTGAGGGTGGACAGTGAGTACACTGTTAAAAGAAAGTGTTAATCAAAACCCAAAACTCACAAATGTAGACAAAAAAGCAAAATGGTGTTCCAGATTGAAACGTTTTAACAAAGATGGCACTTTCTTTTACCGGTGCATCTGTGAAGTGTAAGAATGTGACTGCATGTGTTTTATCATTGTTGTTTGTCTAGAAGGCCTAAAAATGCACCTACATTCCAAACATACTTAAGATGAATGCTCTTAATATTTATATGTATTTCGATATTCAGAACTAATTAAAGATTTTCTTCATTTGTTGTTTGAATATTGAGTGTCAGTAAATGATGACAGGTTTTTTTTCTGGCATTTATTTTATACTATTCTTAAAGACTTAAGATTTCAAGACTCATGTTGTTTGATTATTGATTCAGTCTTGTGTATCTTTAAAGTGTCTTGCAGCTCAGACTATGACACAGCAGCCGATGCCACAGAGACATCTTCCTATGTCAGTGCTAAAGGTTATGTGTCTAGGTAAGATTCAGTCATTTCATTTTAAATGATTTTTATGACGTTTTTACGTCAGTACTACAAGGATAAAATAGATTTTTCTCAGATCCTGCCAAAACAACCTCTGATTTAAATTTCATGCTAGTTCTAAATTGGCTTCTGCTTGTATTTGGGTTGCCCTTTTAGCTCAGAGCACAGGGACACAGAGGCTTTTGAGTCGGTGGCAGAGGACGAGCAGCTTCCTCAAGTTGTGGATGAGTTACATGATTTATTCCTCAGTCCCGGAGCACCCATTGCCAAAATGAGTGTCAGGGTCAAAGGTCAGCTATGTTTTTTTCCCCCCACGAATGCAAATTCTGTTTAATTTCAGATTCTATTTCATCTGTATTCTGATTAATTATGCACTATTTATTCCAAGTGTTTCCTTTTTTGCATCTGCACCTGTTGTATCTATTCAACTCTAGTTGCTCTAACCATAATGACATTAATGTCCTTAATCCTTCTTTGTATCCAGTCTATTTGTTATGAACTTGTTTATATTCCTAATAAACATGCACATTGTTTTGCATTTAAGTCTACTGTAATTTTCAGCTGTTGCATTTGCAGATGTAAAATGGGTGGCAAACATAATTTCATGTTCAACACATTTCTCCAGGATTTCCCACACCAAGGGTTTACTGGTTTAAGGATGGCACCCCACTCCAAGCCTCCAGCAGAATTGTATTGTCGAGCAAGCGAGATCAGCACAGTCTTGAGATTTTAGATGTTAAACGCGAGGACACCGGAGAATACTCAGCATATATTAGCAATATAGCTGGCTCTGCTTACTCTTCAGCACGACTGAATGTACTGGGTAAGTGTTCTTTTGATACATTAACTCTTTTTATATGTCGCTTGCATGGGGTCTTTGTAAGGAAATGGAAACGTGTTGAAATTATGAATTATTAATCATAATTACAGTAAAAATTTTCTCCAAATTAAATGTGCTAAATAAATTCTAAAATGTTTTTCTGTTTGTTTCTTTGTTTACTTTCACTAATTAGCTCCTGGAGAGCGCCCCGCACCTGAACAGGGACGAATGAGAGGTAAGCATCTATCTTGCATACAGCACGTGTGATTATGAATCATTGTTCCACATGATGTAAGATGCAAATGCGTTTTGAAATTTAAAGTATTGATATGAAAGATTATGCATGCATGTAATTTGCTACACCACTTGTGTTTTTCCACAAATAGATTCAAAGGTGCCACTTGTGCCACCACGCTTCCTGGAGAGGTTCAGCAACAAGAAGGTGAAACAGGGAGCAAGTATAACGCTGTCAGTCAAAGTGGAAGGTATGGGGTGTTACCACAATAAATTAAATAAATTACTTGAGATGCAATTTTGAGAAGTAGACAAAAGCATTAAGCATAACGTTCAGTTGCACATTACAAAAGGTGAAATATGTAAAACTAAGTTACTGTCTTCCAAAGGCTCCCCAACCCCATCTGTAAACTGGTTAAAGGAAGTGTCAGATAAGGATGTTCTGTGGATAAAGGCAGACACACCAGGTTACAAGGTGGCCAGCTCTGGCCGTCAACATAGTCTCATCCTCATGGAAGTGGATAAAAAACATGGCGGCATGTACACTTGCATCGCCACCAACCGTGCTGGACAGTCAGTCAACACAGCCCGACTGGATGTGGAGACAGGTCAGGAACACATGGTTCAGTTATTGACTGTAGTGATGTCAAAATGTTGTGACTTTTATTATGCCAAAATTTTGCCTGATACTGTATGTGTACAGTAGTCTTTTCATCATGCTTACTTTTCTGTCCAGCAGAACAAGAGCAAAAGAAAGTGGGGCCAGAGTAAGTTTAAATATAAAAGCTTACAGATGTCAGTTTAGATACTTTTATTCATTTAAACATTTTAAAGTTTTAGAGATTTAGAATGTTTTTTTTTTTCCAGGGCTCTTGGAATTACTATCAGCCCACCGGAGGAAGAGGGCAAAGGTGAATATTTGATATTGATGTTTTTATTTTATTTTTTTTGAACTACTTTTGTTTACTGTCAATTTGTTTACTATCAACTATCAGATTATATCAGAGTGAGCGACTGCCATGATCATGTATTTGTCAAATAATCTGTAACAATACAAATAATTACTGTAATCACATCTCAGGAGAGATCAAACTACCTTCCCTGGGTGAAGTGGGTACAGAGGAGTTCTTACAAAAACTCACAACCCAAATTACAGAAATGGTATCTGCCAGGATTACTCAAGGTAAGAGAAAAGTTTTTTTTTTTTTTTTTTTTTCAGTCAATAATATAGAGCTAAATATTTTTTGAATCTGCACTGCCGGACTAAATTACAATAAGTATGTACTATTTATACTGTACTAACTTTTAAATTAGCCTTCTTGATTTGTCCATTTTATGTCATTTTGCACTATTAATAACTATTTATCTTGCTAATGTAGTCTTTTTCAACAGATGCATCCTAATATTCACTCAAAACAGTGTGCACTGTTTTTGAATGAGTTTAGTGTGTGCTCAAATGTTTTAATTTATGTCACAGGATGTACTAAGTACTGAAATGGAGTACACCTGTTGCAAATTCCCTGTTTTAAATAATTAATTATACTCTGGAAATTTTTAATGAACACATTCTGTGTAGATTCCTTAACTTCCCCCTCTGTTTTATATTTAAAAAAATAAAAACAAAAAATACATATCTCTGGATCCCTCAATTCCTACACAGCTCACTGACTCCATTCTTTTGTCTATCCATCAAACTATCCATCCAACCTTTCATCCCTCTATTCACTCACATTCTCATTGAAGCATTGATTTGTTCAGACAGCTTACAGAACCATCAAGTGCTCCAGTGGATGAAATCTTGGCCCAAAGTAACCAGTATGTATCCGCAGAACCTCCAGTGTAACACACCAGAACCTTGACTTTTTCTCCATGAGGCTATGCTGTTGTTAATCACTTTGCTTGTTTCTTTGGCTCTCAAACTTTTTTTTAAAAGGCATAAATTTAAGATCTTTAATAATGTTAAAAATGCTTCAAGTATTGCCTAGTGGTAATAAAGTCATGGTTCTTTAAAATCAGGGCCATTTGTCACAATTCAAAATAAACTGGACATTCTGAAATTCAGTGGATGCAGACTGTCTCATTTTTACACTTTCAAGGAGTCTCTGTTTCAGTATACAAAGAAAATGGATGAACGCATGAGCAATAGGCCTACATTAGTGTTTGTGTGGGTGGGCACAATTTTATTTTTACACAAGCATGATATAGTGCATGTTAAATCACAGGAGAAATATAATAAAGTACAGTATTAGTTATTATATTCTGAGTCATAGATGATTAAAAATTAACTGATAGTAGACCTTACAAATGGTGAACTCAAATCATTGTGAAATATATGTATTTTTCGTGACTTATTTTGCATCATTTCTCTGCTTCTACAAAAGCAATGGAAAAAGCTTGTCTGGTGGTTATTCTCTAAAATATGCTCAAAACGATCAATGAATGAATGAATGAACTTAGTTTGTAAAATAACAATTCTATTACCTCTTATTTAGAAACAGTATTTTAAATCCAGTGGATCCCAAACTTTTCAAACTACCATCACTCTTTATGTCTTATTCAAATTATTATCATGGACTCCACAGCTCTGTCTCGCCTAAATATATAATAGCTTGAAACACAATCACATTTTACACATTTTAAACCAAATAAACCAATTTACACTTATTGGAAGCGAACATACTTACAAATTTGAATTGTAAATACAAACAATTATTGCTGCTTACCTTCTCTTTAGTTTAAGTTATCGAAACTGGGACGGTTTTCCTCATAAACCATTCTCACCATCCATTTTTTAGATGATTTCCAAATCCATATTACCACCATTTTGTATCTTTTCAGGCTGTCTGACTTTTAAGCAAATGCGCGTTTTTTGCGATAGTTTTATTACGGAGGTCACCGTAGCCTTAATAACCGTCTGTTCAGTCAATTCGCGGTATTTTTTTTAAAAACGGCGGCTTTCACAGCGGAAGCATCTGTCATCGCGAGATTTAAACTTACGCAGGCGATTCTTCGAACGGCAGAGCAGTAGTGTGATATTAAACTGTTTACTTTAGTAACACTGACGACTCACATCCGCTAGCAGCATATGTCAAATATGTACATTTATAAAAAATAAATAAACTCTTAAAATGATTATATGTTATTATTTTTATAAGACCCCCGCAGTTTGGGAACAACTGTTGTAAAGATAGGCTACATCATGTCTAAATTACCACACAAACACCATTGCTAAGGTTGTTAATATTAGGCCTATATCAAGTTTATATGTTGAAGACCATTTAAACCAAATTCTGAATTACATGTGTATGCCTACAGTGTAGTCTATATAGTTTTTTTTTTTTTTCTTTTTGACAAAAAAGAAATGTTTGCTTACAATATAAAATTTGGGGTACCTATTTTTGCTATTTATTATTATTATTATTATTATTATCATACAAATTTCATGTCCAGATTTATATTTTCTAATTACATTCTGAATAGGCATCTACTGACTTTTTAATTGAATATCGTAATCTGAGCAAATGTATTGAAGTCCTATGCAAATATGATGCTAAAGCCCATGCTGTCTGACATGATACTTATATATTGTTGACGCAATAATTAATTGACACGATACCTCTTTCTTCCACTCTCCTTTTGGTCCCTGTCTGCCTCGCTTCATTGCGTGTCCCAGGAGCTGACAGCGATGATGAAACAAAAACACCGTCCCCATCTCCATATCACGGCCGATCACGCCCTCCATCTCTGATCGCAGACTCATCATCTGAGTCAGATGAAGGAGATGCCAGGGGAGAGGTATTAGAAATAACACATTCTCAGTGTCATCAACAAATTCATTTTAAAATTATAACTAAAGTATGGTGTCAAACCTGTTGCTGCTCTGTTCACATAAGAATTTTCAGACAATTTTTTAATACATTCATTTACCAGTTATTGAAAAAGGGGAAATAAAATGGACATGTAATGTTAGTATCATAATTCCGTACTTCATATTATTTTTTTTAGGTAAGTTAAGCATCTGGTTAATCTTCAGTTCACAGAAGGATATTTAAAAGCAGAATCCAGAGCTTTCTCATATTCTAAAGGGTGAAGAGGGCAAGTCACCTTTTCCAAATGCTCTGTTATCTCAATGCATCTGTGCAGATGTTTGATATCTATGTGGTGACCGCTGACTACAACCCCATGGGAGTCAGCAAAGATGCCATCGCTCTGAAAGAGGGCCAGTATGTGGAGGTTCTGGATTCTGCCCACCCACTTAAATGGCTGGTCCGCACCAAGCCCACCAAATCCAATCCATCTCGCCAGGGATGGGTCTCGCCTGCGTATCTCGACAAAAGACTGAAGGTCAGTTTAGGATCATTCAAAATGGATAACTGGTCACGTAGTGGTAAAATACTGATTTTAAAAAAATTGTGCATTTGCTTGTGCATCTCACTGATGATGGAATCGTTGTGTTGTAGCTGTCTGCAGATGTTGCAGACCTCCCAGAGACCACCAGAGAAGAAGTCACAGAGACCGAGTACAAGAAGAAACTGTGGTAAATTTGGACATTTTATTAAAAGTGCAATGTGCATTTTGTTTTGTACTACTTTAGTAATTCTACCTCGCTTTCACTTGTATCTAGTCAACTCGTCCAGGAGCTGATTAGCACAGAAACTGAGTTTCTGAAGGAGATGGAGTTCTTCACATCACACCATCTGAAGCGTGTGGATGAAGAGAGCACACCATCTGAAATCACCAGCCAGAAGGAAACCATCTTCCGTAATATCAATGATTTGAAATCCTTCCACAGCAGGTACAGAGTTCAGACAATCAAATATTATGGTTAATTCTACAACTCTGCATCAACTATTTTCATTTTTAAGGAGTATAAGAGTTTTCATTTATGTGCCAGTCTTGACATATGGAATTTGACAACAGGAAAATTCATAACGAAGTTGACTGTTTTCCAGCTCTTTGCTGCCTGGTCTGCGTGACTGTGTCACAGACGATGACATTGCCATGCATTTCCTGAGAAACTCTGAAGGGTTTGAGAAATATTTGCAGTACCTCATTGGACAATTGCAAGCTGAATCTGTCATCAGTGAGAAAGAAGTGCACCAATATTTCAAGGTGGGTTTACAAAATACTGACCGTATAGTTATGGTTTTCTGGGGGCATAAAAATTGCTTTAGAAAAAAACGAGATTTGATCAAAATAAAGGTTTTTATTTACATAATATATGTGTGTCCTGTGTATATTTATGATGTGTATATAATAAATACACACACACATGCATGTATAAATTTAAGAAAAATGTTATGTTTCTACATTTAAAATATTTTTATGTTTTTTCATTTATATTATTTATATTATATACATGTTATTATTTTCAAAATATATACTGTATGTGTGTGTATTTATATATACATAATAAATATGCACAGCATACACACACGTTATGTAAACAAAAAGTTTTATTTTGGATGCGATTAATCGCGATTAATCGTTTGACAGCACTACTATAAACTGAAAGAATTTGGTACTCTGACACAGAACATAACATGTTTCATGTATTTTTTCATTAGGATTATACAGTCTCAGAGTTGGCAAATGTTGACCCCTCAGAGGGTCCAGTGCTAAGCATCAACGCTTACCTTCAGAGACCACCGGAGAGAATTCAGAAGTACAGAGCTTTGCTGAAGGTAATAATTAAATACCACAATACAAATTTTTTAAGGTCTAGGTGTAGGCAGTCTCCACTTTCAAATAAATATTTACATAAATACATGCTTAGAAATTGTATTATGTATAATGGGATACAACTCTAAACTAACTTTTGAAAGTGACCAACACATTTCCAAATTTCACATGATTTTACTTTAGGAATTGATCCGGAACAAGGCGAGGAACGGTCAAAACTGCTGTTTGTTGGAGCAGGCCTATGCCATGGTGTCATCCCTCTCCCGGCGCTCAGAAAACACACACCATGTCTCTCTCATAGAGAACTACCCCGCCAATCTGGAGGCGCTGGGAGAACCTATTAGACAGGTACAATCCCTAACTCACTATTTAAGGTCTTACATGTTTCACCTATTTGTAGCGGATTCAAAAACTTTTTAAAAAAAATTACAGTGTAAAATGAAGTTCTGAATTTTTCTACAGGGGCCATTCACTGTTTGGGAAGGAGCTCCTGGAATTCGAACATCTTCCAGAGGTCACCACCGCCACGTTTTCCTCTTCAAAAACCATGTGGTCATCTGCAAACAGAAGAGAGACACGAACACAGACACCCAAGCATATGTGTTCAAGAATATGATGAAGGTTGGAGCTTTGCAAAAGCTTTTAAATGGCTAAAATTAAGTGATGCAAACACTGTATTTAACACAAAAGGGCCAATGCTGATTATTTAAAATGGCCAAATACTGTCTTTACAGGGATTTCTTAATTACTGGTTTGCCACATGGCATCACTTATATAATAATATTATATAATAATATTGTTTATTGTTTTTTCTTTAGCTTACAAACATTGATGTGAACGAGACGGTGGAGGGTGATGAAAGAGCGTTTGAGATCTGGCATGAGCGCGAGGACTCTGTGAGAAAATACACGTTGCAGGCACGGACTGTTATCATTAAGAACTCATGGCTCCGTGACCTCCGTGACCTTCAGCAGCGCTACAGCATGCCAGCATGGAGTAAGTCTCCAGCATTAGCATGATATAGCATGTTAGCATCAGCCTGGTTCCCTTGACAAAAACCCAAAAGGATTTTTCTATTGGCTAACTGGATTATTGCAGAAAATAAGCTCTGGAACCAACAAAAGTTTATGAATCTTACACATTTTATTATTATGAATTAATTAGACCAAATACAATTGCAAAAATAAAAAGTTAAGCTAAAATGAACAACACCACTGAGCTTCCGATAACTCGTAAATGATTAACGAAAAAAAAAAAGAAAAAAAAAACCTTTTTTAATTACTGATGTATTTTATGTCACAGAATAAACTGTGAAAATATCTTGAGCTTATTTCAGGCATTTAACCAAAAAACATTTTCAAAATCCTGCTGTTTATGGGTTTTTGGCCTCCAAAAATACATAATTCCTGTAGCAAGTGGCAAAAAGAGAAAACACACTCCACTTAAAGGGTTAGTTCACCCAAAAAATAAAATTCTGTCATTAATTACTCACCCTCATTTCGTTCCAAACCTGTAAGACCTTTGTTCATCTTCAGAACACGAAAACAGCGCATATGCTGAACGTAAACAACGCTGAGAAGAGTTGCTGAATAAGTTATGTTATTATTGTTTTTTTGCACACAAAAAGTATTCTTGTAGCTTCATAAAATTACGGTTGAACCCCTGATGTCACATGGACTATTTTACCGATGTCTTTGCTACGTTTCTGTGTGTTGATCATGGTAGCATCCTTGCTGTCTGTGGAGGTTCAGAAAGCTCTCAGATTCCATCAAAAATATTTTAATTTGTGTTCCAAAGATGAACGAAGATCTTATGGGTTTGGAATGACATGAGGGTGAGCAATTAATGACAGAATTTTTCATTTTTGGGTGAACTGTCCCTTTAAGAGATATCAGTTCTCCTAAATACAATGTCATGTTCTTAAATACTACAATAAAAATAGACTCTCGTCCTAATATTTAGCATTTTACTTATGTTACAGGCCTTCCAGATTTTGACGCGGTGTTGACAGACTGCACAGCAGAGCTCGGACAGACAGTAAAGCTCGCATGCAAGGTCACTGGTGCCCCCAAACCACAGGTCACCTGGTACAAAGGTAAGGAACCAAATCTACGGTGTTTCCCTTCTTGATGTCTTCTTAGAAGTAAAGCAATTCATCCACCTGTTTTCACAAACAGACGGGCGTGCCGTGGAAGCGGATCCTCATCACATCATCATTGAGGACCCAGATGGCTCTTGCACACTCATTTTGGACAACATGACAGCAAACGATTCTGGACAATACATGTGCTTCGCCACCAGCTCTGCGGGCAACGCCAGCACACTAGGCAAAATCACTGTGCAGGGTGAGTGAGCAACCTGATGTTTCCAACTTAAAGCTGGTTTCACTCCATTTCATTCCTGCTCATTTTTATTTAACCTCGTGCAGTACCTCCACGTTTTGTGAATAAGATCCGGAATGCCACCCTTTATCCAGGAGAAGATGCTCAGTTCACCTGCACCATCCAGAGTGCACCGAGTCCCAAAATAAGGTAGTCACTCCATCATTTATGTTATTTCCATGTTTACATAATGAGTCAATATAGCCCAGAAGATCTGGATGATTCATATTATAGTATTCAAATCAATGCATTCCATAAATAACTTCCAACAACCCAACAGTTTTTACTCAGAATGAATTGCGTTAATGTTAAACTTTGCCATTTCCCTGGACAGATGGTTCAAGGATGGTAAACTGCTGACAGACCTGGAGAAGTTTCAAACATACAGTGAACCGCGCAGTGGAGTGTTGGTTCTAGTTATCAAGAACCCTGGAGAACGAGACCTTGGACACTATGAGTGTGAGGTATGGAGATTGTTACTTTAGTCCCTTCAGTTCCTGAGGAAATAATCCTTATCATCATATTATTAATTTGCAGCTGTCGAACCGTCTGGGCAGTGCCAGGTGTGCGGCACAGCTGATCACTCCTGCTGTGGCAATGGCGGGAGAACGTAGAGCAGATCAGGCCATCAGTATAGAAGGTAAAAGAGATGTCTGTCAATACATATATGCCACCCAGTTAAAAATCATTTCCATCTGTTATGACATTACTTACTGAAAACTAAAAATGCATTAAATTAAAAAAAGTACACATCCTGATACAGTGTTATTGGTTTTAATAAAGGGTCTACAAAACCATACTATGCAAGATGGTTTTAGAAATTATCAGGTCCAGAAAATAAGAAAAGTATATTTTGTAAAGTGCATTCACACATATGTAGAATTTAGGAATGTTTTTTTCATATTTGCGTATCATGGTTGTACCTCTTTGACAAGCAATGAATTGACTGAAATTTGTTAACTGAAAATAATTTGATTTGATATGATTCAATTTTACCATTTTTATTGTTTTTTTCCAACTAGTGACGGAACAAGAGACGAAAATACCAAAGAAAACCATAATTATGTAAGTCTACACACACACCTAAGCACAAATTGAATACACTACTATTCAAAAGTTAATTTTATTCGGACGCATTACATTGATCAAAAGTGACAGTAAGGCACTTACATTGTTACACAATATTTTTAATTATAATGCTGTTCTTTTGAACTTTCTATTCATCGCAGAATCCTGAAAAAAATATTAGTTTCCAGAAAAATACTAAGCAGAACAATGATTTCTGAATGATCATGTGACACTGAAGACTGGAGTAATGATGCTGAAAATTCATCTTTCTATTACAGGAAAAAATAAAATATTAAAATAAATTAACATGGAAAATAATTTTAATCATAATATTTCCCAATATTACTGTTTTAACTGTATCAAATAAATGCAGCCTTCGGGAGCATAAGAGACTTCTTTCAAAAACTTACCAACTTGAAGCTGATGTGCTTTTAATGTGTTTCTAATGTGCTTTTTCCTCTTCAAGTGAGGAGACCATCACCACAGTAGTGAAGAACACACGTATGAAACGGCACGCATCCCCACGACCATCGCCCATGGGAGCTCACCGCTCAGAGACGTCCACACCTGAACCGCCCAGACAGAGACGAACCCTGGCCAGGAAGACTGTACCAACACTGTACGTGCCAGAGCCGGAGGGTGCCACGGCCAGGAACCCAAGATGGGTAGAAGTCGAAGAGATAATCGAGTATAAAGTGAACAAATCACCCAAGTTACCAAGAAGAAGAGGCATTTCCCCAGGCAAGTTCTCACCACCTGGCAATCCAAACACTAATAACTCCAACAACAAGTTACTCGAGGAGGCAATGCATGCTGCAGTGCCTCTGCAAGGTTCTTCTGGTACGGATGAAGAGGAACTTGCACAGAATGTGTCTGAAGTACCTTCAGAGGTCAACAATATGACAACATACTCAGGAGAAATTGATGACCCATGTGTCTCTGATGATGAAGGAACTATTGTCGTGGAGCCCGAAGATGATGAACTTGATGCTCGAGAATACAAATTGCTGACTGATGGAAATCGAGTTCTTACTCTTGAAGATCTCGAGGACTACGTCCCTCAGGAAGGGGAAACATTTGGCAGCGGTACAGACCATCATGTCCTCGTCGAGAAACCAAGCGAGATCTCTGTGTTTGTTGGAGAGATTAATTGATTATTTTGTTGTTGGAAAAATTGTTTTGTTGGTGGTGGTTCGTGTGGTGCCAGCAGAGAATCGTATTGTGTTATTTTTTTGGTCCTTCAAGGAACACATCTCCAGCATGTTTAGTCCAGGTTCATCAGCGAGCGGCAGCTCTCAGGCAAGGCGAGAGAAGACCATACCTATTCATGTTACGGGACAACCTTCATCCAACTATTCACGCCATACCAGTAGCTTTGCGAGGCTTGAAGTCCAGCCGACGTACTGCTCCGAGGTCCAGAGAGGAAAGGAAGGAGGTCTGCAGAGCTTCAAAACACAGGTTTCCGCACAAACCCACAGCTACACGCCAACCGGACAGGTCACTCTTCAGATCAGCAAGAAGAAGCCATTTGAAAAGCAGTAACTGAGAGGAAACCGCTTGTTTTCAGCATGCAAAATTAGGAACATACAAGTAGGCCTAGTCTTAAATGGGAACACTTCTGTAAAATCTTGCAATCTGGGAGTGTAATTCAATAGTGAAGCTTCTTCTAACAGCAGATCATTCCATGTGAGGCAAAGGATTCGCTTGCCAAACTCAATGACCTAATGAAGACTTTCTCATTTCTTGAGTTCCCGAGAGCAAATGTGCAGCTGTGCTTCGGAAGGCAAGTCTGATACAACATGAATGTGCAAATATGGACAGTAAAGCTGTCTTTCGTCTAAAGCAAGGGTGTCCAATCCTGGCCCTGGAGGACCAACGTTCTGCAGAGTTTAGCTTCAACCAGCTCCAACACAGTTGCCTGGAAGTTTCCAGTAAGTCTAAAGACCTTAAATATCAGGTTCAGGTGTGTTTAATTAGGGTTGGAGCTAAACTCTGCAAGACAAGTGTCCCTTCAGGAACAAATTTGGACTCAACTTTCTAGTAAGACCATCTTTGCTTGTTCAGGTGTGTTTGATTTGAATAGGAGCTACACTCTGTAGTAAATTGGACCTTCTGAGAATCCCTGAACTAAGAAACACTTAAAGAAATAAGAGTGTTTATGTATATCAAGAAATCCAAATTTTGACTCCAAAAATAAGATTTTATCTGAATGTAATTTATGTGCTGTATGGAATTAATGTACCTCAG
This sequence comes from Cyprinus carpio, assembly GCF_018340385.1. NCBI lineage: Eukaryota > Metazoa > Chordata > Actinopteri > Cypriniformes > Cyprinidae > Cyprinus > Cyprinus carpio. The sequence goes on from NC_056620.1 coordinate 20,327,557, forward strand.
CAATACATACATATATATATTTGGGTGTTTGGGTTGACTTTTTCTGTCAAGTTGATTGCATGAGTTGTTCTTTAGTGTAATACACTGTGGCTTGTTGAATCTGAGCTCTATGTTAATGTATCAGAAATCTTGAATATGTCATCCTGCTCTGAAGACTATTCAATGTGGTCAGCATTTTAGTGTTGCAATGTGAATGTATGGGGTTTTGTAGACTGACAAAAGGAATAGCTGCGGGAGATCTTAAGACTTAAGAACCATAACACAAAATCTATTTAATGACTTTAGAAGATTTATTTTAAAAAGTATTTCTTGTGCAACATGATGTTTTTGAGCATATTGTTTTTAGATTTTTAAGTTTTTTTGTTTATTTGATTGATTATTATTTATATTTATTTGTGTTTGTTTGTTAATTAAATACAAACACAAATTTTGTCAAACAAAATTTGCATGTGTAACATAATTTGTTTTGTTTTGTGCATCACATGGTTTGAAAAGTTTTGGTAAAAGCAAAATAAATTAGGACTGCCAAGGGTGTTCAGCAGATTAAAAAAAAAAAATTTGAATAAATATAAATAAAAATGTACGTCTTGAAGTTCTGCTTTACAAAATAAGAGTATATTTGGATGTGTGTATTATAAATCAGACTTCTGTCCAATTGTAACCTGATATCACATAACATTGATATTAAAGAAAATTTATGGTGTATGGTGAAAATCGTCGGACACGCACAGTTGCTTTCAATATTGCACTCTCATTTATTCATTTCACTCTAGACATGCTTACCTATGTGTGCAAGTACACATCTTCATTGTATACATACTAAAGTATGTATACGCCAACACACACATAATTAAACATGTAGAATTGTACATATATATTTATATAGACCTATAAATTTACATGTACGCACATTTATAAAAGAGTGCACACAATGCACTCCTGCACACACACGCACGCACGCACGCACAGAAACACATACAAATGTCTGCGTCTGGTAAGTCTGTGTTTTTATTGTTTGTGTGATGTAAGTGGAAATACACGCACTCACAGACACAAACATGGGTATATATCTCAAACATACTTCATATCCAAAAAGGTCTTTGAAAACAACACCAGGTTGTGATTTTGGACACTTCAACTTTTTTTTTTTTCTTTTTTCAATTTTTCTGTTTTTAAAGCTGAGAATTGAAATTAAACGGAAAAACAACGCAAAACGAGAAAGAAAGGCATGGTGCTGTTTCGTCGATCATAACCGCAGGTAAGGGGGGGGTCAATTTGCATAATGTATACAGGTTAAGATTTTTCTTTCCTATATTTATTTTTTTTAATAAAGAACTTTTTCTCTTTTTATATAAACAAAGCAGAAAAACAAACAAATAACCGAAAAAAAGAAACTAAACTCTACAGAGTAGGTCCCCATCCACAGTCCCTTCTGCCGACAGGGGTGACATCAAGCTGTACAGCGCAGTCAAAAACATATGTATCAGCTTCATTTACAGGTACAGCCATAATCAAGGCACAAAGATCTACAAGTAGATTTTTTACTCTCTTTCAATAAAGTTGTACAAAATAATATAACATTTTATAGTCTGTACAGGAAAGTGGGGGGGGGAATCACCCTTGCACAGTCTGTACAAGTTAAGAAACTAAAATAAGAAATGGGGCGTTTCTTTTCGCGGATGTTTCGCCGTCATGTTCCCAAAACCAAACCGAGGCTTCAGCAATGTTCCCGTAGCCCCTCCTCCTCCTCCTCCTCATTTCAAAGGCTGCGCCTCTTCACAGATCCCCTCCTCCTTGTTTCAAAGGCTCCACCTCTTTCACATAAAAAGGGGCGTGGTCATCCCCACCATTCTCTGACCTGTCCGCAGCCTTAAGTGGGACAGAAATTCATGATTTGATGCTACATTGTGTGTCCATCTTCGTAAAGAAAAACGTCAGTCAAAACCTGATGGAAAAGTGCATTACTTCACTTCGCTTCCCCAGTGTTCGACAACCCCCGGCCCACCTCCCCGTCCCCGCCTCTGTCCGCGGGCGATCTTCAGTGTTCGGAAACAGAAAGAGCAGCAGAGAGCCCTGTAGGCCAGAAGATCAAGGTTCGGGGTGCGAGACTAGGACTCCTGGAGGTCACAAGGTGATGCGATCTTCATAATCTGGCAGGCGCCAGCACGTATACATATATACACGACGAATAAAATTTGAATAAAAAACAAGGAGGTAGCCAGAGGCTTTATGGAATGGCAAAAATATAGGCGAACCAAATAAAAATGTGGGGGGAAAGACCCAGTGAGCCCCTCCGCTCTGAATCATGAGTTCAAATAAAACACCTAAAAACCGAAGGGTGGTGCGCCAAACATCAGTAGTATATTCGTCTGCGGTTTTGGCCTCGTGAGTTTTGAGGGCAGGGGGAGTTTGGAGACACGTTTGTAAAGCGCTGAAGTGAGATCACAAGAGTTCGTACTGCCGCAGGTGCATTCTCTGGATGATGTCTCGGCAGTCGTTGAAGACCCGGCGGATGTTTTCCGTGTCCACTGCGCATGTGAAATGGGGGTAACAGTAGTGACGGCCGTCTCCGCTTTCTGTACTGATCCTCTGCAAAAAGACCGGGTGAAAATTAGGGATTTCAAATGACTACAACCAGTTTTTCATGATTAATCACCTATTTTTTGTAGTTAAAATTTAAGAAACTATATATCTATCTTCTGGAAATGTGCTATGAACTTACCACTTCAGACAGAAGTGGGAAAAAATAAAAAAGTATATGCTTTTTTAAAAGGCTAAAAAGGTTTCAATTACAGTGTCTTGAAGAAAACAACCAGACAATATTCCAATGAATCTCCAGTGAAATTATATTCAGTGAGTCTTTAAAGTCGGAATTGAGTGTAATGAGATAATCTTTGCTGATTTAACTTAAAACTACATATATACTGTAACTAGTGTAACCATTGTGATTAATACTTAAATATTTCAGTAATTGCACAATTTAACTCTGTGTTCTCGCATATATATATATATATACACACTTAAATATTATTGCTGAAAATGAAAGTACATGGTAAATATTTATTCTTTAGAGAGCCACACGATGGCAACAGTTATTGGTTTACTTATTTAAATAGAAAAGAGTAAATATTGGTCAAAAATGATGGCGAAATCAAACTTTGGTCAATATCTAGTAGTCTACAAACTGCCCATCAACAGGGTTTCCTCCATCATTTCATAATAGAAAAGGAAAATCCCAACAGTCTAAAATCTGACTGCAATAGTTGCCGTGTTTCATCTGTGTATTACAAAATGAAAATACTAACCAAAAACTCATCACGAATGAAATACTTGGCTCTTGTCACTCTGGGGTCTTCACCGGGTTCAGGAATTACTGAAAGATAAAAAAACACTCGACAGATTAACATACACTGACCTGCACATGAATCTCAATAGGAAATTATTTTGACTTTGACAGATCTGAATCTCACTAACTCACACAAATATAGTGCACATGGACTACTTTTATGATACATTTATTGAGCTTGTGCACCTTTTCATGACAGTATTTTCATATTTCCTTTAACCATGTCCATTATTTGCCAACTAACAACTAAAACTTCAGTCCTTAGAGAACTACTGGGTTTTGATCAGTGGGTGGAAAAGTCTAACCTTTATCAGGTAAGGTGTAAGAAACATATTCAGGGAAATAATCTTCAATTTTGGATTTCCCAGCTAATACTTTCTCTGCCAGCATGTCTTGTTTGTTTAGGAACAATATGACAGAAATTGTCCGTAACCATCTGTGAAAAGAAGAAATAAAGACACACACAGAGACGGGGGGTCAGTAAAGCCTGCACTTACACTTATAAGCAAGTTCTTTATTACAAATAAGAAAATAAAAGGCATCACCTGTTGTTCCAGATACTGCGAAAAAGAGCAAGTGCTTCCCGTAGCCTGTTCGTGTTGTTGTCTTCCCTCAAGACCATGTTATAGCTGCTGCTCGCTACCACAAAGATGATCGCTGTGACGTCTGCAAATCAACACCACATGTGTGATCAGTGTGTGTTTTCTTATTTTCTGATGTATATAAAGAGATGACGGTAGCTATAGTACAGAAAGAATATTATGGAAGTCAATGGCTACCGTCAACTGTTAGGTTATCAACATTCTTCAAAATACCTTCTTTTGTGCTCAACATACGAAAGAAACTCGTATAGGTTTGGAACAACATGAGGGTGAATAAATCATGACAGCATTTTCATTTTTGGGTGAATTATGACTTTAAAGTTTATACAATGAAATTGTTGAAGACAACATGCACGTGTCTCATTCACACACACTCAGTTTACCATTAAAACACTGAATCCATTTTCTCCGTTCGTCTCTCTGACCTCCCACATCAAACATACTGAATGAGATGAAAGAGAATGAGAAATGTGTAATTTTTGTGGATATATTTGAAGTTTATATGAAGGTAATATCCACTGCACAATCTTTAATATGTTTCTCAGAAGCGGACTCACTGAAAGTTGACTTTGTCCACTTGAAATCGCGTCTCAAAAATCCCTGATGTTAACACTCTGCAGCGAAGCAAGTCCTGAAAGAAGGAAGATTGAGAAAAAGTGTGTTCGTTTGTGGAAAACAGCCGTCTCGCATGCAGTTTCTCATCTAGAAAAAGCTGAAAAGGTACCTGGTCTGTTGGAGTATAGTCACTTTGTCTTACTGCATCAATCCGGTCAAGAAAGCTGCAAAGACACAAATGAAGAAAAGCATGAAGAAAAAGCAAATCATTTTACACATTTAGGGGTTTATTTTATTCATGACCATACCTACAGTATTTATATTTTGGACAATATATAATTGTTTATATAATGTATGTGCAATAGCTCAGTAAATGGTCTCTTACATTTACCAAGTCTACATTTATTTGATCAACATTTGCAACAATGTAGAAGTATTTATTGTCACCTTAATGATCAATTTAATGCGTCCTTACTGGATAAAAGTATTTCTTTCAAAAGACAAAAAACACAACATACAAACACCAAAAAACTTTCAGCTAAAAATCACCTTCAAAAACACTGTTCATTGTGTCTCAAGTGTGACTCTGGTACTTTCATCATTTTAAACGCCGGTATTAAAATGAAAGAAATGAAGACCCGACACCCTTTGAGGGTCTAGATATACCTGTTGCTGAATCAAATATGTTCACAGGACCTGAAAGAGAACTGAACCCCTGAAAGCATGCTTACAGCATGTACGCAGCTGAAGTATGTTAGATAACAAACCCATATCTTTCTCTTACTTCCCTGCAGAAAGGCAGAATATTAGCCCAACACTCTGTGACCATCATGTGATGTTGGTGCTATCAGCACTAACGCAGACAAATATAGACTCATCCCACAAGCTTGTGACAACAAGACAATCTGCAACGACATGGCCAAAAAAAAAAAAAAAAAAAAAAAGATAAAAGACAAAATAGGTTTATGTGGAGATCTCCACTCTTGCTTTTAGCATTTTGTTTAGATGTGAAAATGCAGATGATCAGGTCATTACTTTTAACATATTGTACTCTAGTCATAATATATATGAAAGAATACTTTTATTCAACAAAGACAGATTAAATTTGCCAAAAGTGACAGTAACAATATGTTACAAAAGATTTCTATTTCAAATACATGCTGTTCTTTTGAACTTCCTGTTAATCAAAGAATCTTGAAAATAAAAATGTATCATGACTTCCACAAAAATATGAAGCAGCACTACTGTTTTCATCACTGATTATTAAATATTTCTTGAGCATCAAATCAGCATATTAGAATGATTTCTGAAGGATCATGTGACACTGAGGACTGGAGGAATGATGCTGAAAATTCAGCTTTGCGTCACAGGAATGAATTACATTTTAAAAATGAGTTAAAATAGATAATATATGAAAGAAAAAAATATTATTTAATAGTTTTAATAAAAACAATTATATTATAAAATAATAATAATTTTATAATTATTATTATCAATATTATCTGAAAATATTTTATTATTCTGAATTACAATAATATTTTACAATACTACTGCTTTTCATTTATTTTGAATTTGAAAAAAAAAAAGAATAAAAAATATTTTTAAAAAACGTAAAATAATACTCTGCGTTAAATACATGCCACAGACCACAGAAAAACAAAACAAACAAACAATACAAAAATATATTCAGTGGAATAAATGTATTAAATATTTACCAATACATATTCAATGCCAATTAGTGATCATCTAATAAAAGTCTCTCAAATTTGCATGATTATATAATCTTTAATATTATAAATTAAATCTAGGGTGACACTAACTGCTTTCATCATTATTTTTTTTAAAAACTAGTGACATTTCTTCACGCTTTGTTTTGTGGTTTCATTAGAACAGACAGAGATACATGGAAATCAACAGACTGGAACAAGAACACTGTCTCTCATCATTTAAACACTGTTGCTTTTAAAAACTGATAACAGCCTCCACAACTGCTCAGTAAAACATTACAAACCACAAATTCCAGAACTCGATCGCCACTCATAATAAACACACTGAATGACAACAACTTGGACGCTTCTTCAGTATCAAACACAGCTTTGGAGTGAGCGGTCTCATAAAGAAGTGGGTACAAAATCAGCAAGGTGTAAACAAAACCCATGCATCCCTACTGTATATACTGTATGTACATTCCACCAAACATGCCCATGTATTTCCAATGTTCACCTCCAGAGGGCAGATGTCTGTTCATTGAGTTTGAAGTCCTCCTCCCTAACTGAAGCCCAGTGATCTGTCTGAGTATCAACCGAAACTGTTTTCATTTTAATGTGAGCACTCTAAAAGACAGTGACTATACATCTCATGACTACAAAACGAGCTCTTCAGCAGCATCAGGCGAGCTGAGGAGGTGTTTGTGTGACTATCTGCCATCAAGGATACATACAGTATTGACAAGATGTGCACGGCGAGTCCCCACCTCCGTCTTGTGCCGTTTTGCACGTACAGAGCATTGTATACGTAGGATCAGTGTTGACACAATGGTTGAAGAAGAACAATCCAAACAAATTCCACATGTTGATTTAGGCAGAACTAAAACACAGACTAGCTCAAACCTAAAAATGGCACGCGACTAAACAAACTCATTTTTGCATAAGATTACATAAAGAACTAAGCAAGATACTTTGAACTTTGTCATCGCGAAGCTAAACTAAAACCGAAAACATTATTTGTTTAAAAGTATAAAACAAATACAGAATTACATATACAAAGAAAAGCTAATTATATTTATTTTATAAGTAATTTGATATCATATAAAATATCAAATTCATAATACTATACAATAAAAGTATATTGATTAATACATTTTTAAAAGGAACTTTTATCAAATGAATTTAAATTAAAGTGTGTGTGTGTGTCTGTGTGTGTGTGTGTGTGTGTGTGTGTGTATATATATATATATATATATATTAATGTGAATGTACATTTTTTCATAGATAAAATTATCGGTTTTATAACACTATTTTTGAACTTGTGTTTGTATTTTTTTAGCTATTATAGTATATTATAACAAAATTTAATATAGTTAGAATACAGTTATTTTATATAATAATTTTATATAACATTGAATACAAAATTCAAAAATGTATATGTATATTTATATTTGCCAGACTTGAATATGTAAGAACACACACACACAAATGCATACATACATATAAGCCTGGCTTAACCAATTAGATATCAGAGATAAAATAATCTATTTTACAATAGTTCTTTTGAAGTTGTGTGTGTGTTTATTTACTATTTTTTATTTAATCCCTCTTGGTTGCTCTTATGCTGAAAATAACATCTCTCACGCTATTAATCCGATTTATCATTGTGGTTTTTCAGAGTCTGGAGAGTGTTCAGTAAGATAAGTTAAGATAACTAAGCACAGATTGCACTCGATGGGCGATTTAAATGCAGTTTAGGAACACAAAGTGGATTCTAGATCAGAAAACAGGGAAATTTTACCTGGAGCTATTCCAAAACCAGTAAATCCAGTTCACATTAAACAATGTGGGAGTGTTTGAACACGTTTCACATGTCCTATTGAGTGCAACGGCTCTACAGCTGCGGGTATCGGTGCTAGGTTTCTTACTCCATTCAATTAGATTGAGAAAGCTATTTGGAACTTGCATTGTTATATACAGAACCTCTTCTAATCCACAAAACTTTTAAAGTTACAAATGCCTAAGACTTCTCAAATTTCTAGTCTGCATTCTTGTAATTCCTGAAAAAAATATTATAAATGTTTATTTTAAATTTAATGTAACTAATTCTGCATACACTCACACACACTGCATTTTCGAGTCTGGGCTGCGTGAATGCATGCATCTGGGTCTACAGACACAAAATGAAACTAAAAAAGGCAAATTTGACAGTACTGGTCGGGTCAGATTACAGGGTCTTGTTTAGGCCCAGGATCAGGTTTCAGTTTAATTCCCAAGCATGCACACATAATATTAGAGTATTGCATTTTCACTTGTTACAACGATTTAATTGCACATTCATGGAAAGCTGAACTATTAATGAACTATCATAAATTCTTGTAGATGCTAGCAATGCATGATTATGAAAATGCATGAACTAAAAATAGTGTAAAGTGTCGCATCTATCAAGTGCATGAATGTAAATACATTCAAATATATAAATATAAAAAAGTGAAAGAAAAAATGACAAATATTATAGTTACAAATCATTACAAATACTTAAATTCGTAGAACCAGAGGGAAAAAAACAGTCACAGAATAAAAAAAAAAAAAGAATCCTTATTGTAGGGATGCACCGAATGTTTGGCAAGTTATGGCAACCTAAATTATTTGGGTGAAAATAGCAAAAAAAAAGCGTTATAAGTGAAAAGACTAAATAAACTGTACTGAACAATGACGTGACATGATCAAATAGAGGCGTGCACTAATGTGGCAAACATGTCAGCAGTGTGAAAGCATTTAAAACTATCCATGAAAGATGCAAAAATCATAACAAGCAACGACAGAGAGACTGTTTAGTACTGTATCACATGATGAGAAGAGGAAGGGTGGTTGTTGCTGGTTACTGTATGATGACTGAAATCGCAAAATGGCCTTGAAAAATTAGCAATTAGCCAGGGTTCAAAGTCCAAAGCGCAAGGAAAATCTGCGCTGAAATAGTCTTAGAAATAAAAATTGGCAAAATACATAGGGGAAATAAACATGGAAAACCGTGTTCGGTCTTCGGCCCTATGTTTATTTTCTTTGGTTTCGGCTAAGAATTTCCATTTCGCTGCATCCCATCCTTATTATAGACCTTAAACTCAAAGTAACCCACACTGAAAAAATTAGGTGTAGAAATACTTTTTAATCATAAATTGCTAGTAAATAATCACAAATAATTGCAAAGAATCAACAAACAACACCTTAAATTAAATGTGAAATTGTAAGTAGAAAGACTTTTTTCTTAAAATCATGTTTTCTTGTAAAGCATAATGGTTATCACTTTACAGTAAGGTTCATTAGTTAACTACAATAGTTAACATGAACTAAGAATGAAAAATACTTTGTTAGCATTTAATAATCTGAGTTTATATTAATTTCAGCATTTACTAATGCATTAAACTAGCAAGTCATGTTTGTTAACAGTGGTTACTGCTCTATGAACTAACATGAACAAACAATGAGCAACAGTGTTTCATTAACTAACATTAAAAAGATGTTAGTTAATACATTAACTAATGCTAACAAGTCACACCTTATTGTAAAGTACTTAAATCATCTTTGTTTTATTTGCAACTTTGAAAAATAATTTTTAGAGTGTACATATGTTGAAGTACTTGCCACAAGATATCTGTATGCCTGTTGTAAATCATTAAAAAGCTGTATTTAACATAAAAGCATGATGGTTTAATAATCACTATTGGTTTTCATAGCTTTGAGCAGTTGTGTCATTCTATTTTTAGCTAAATGCTGGCAAAATCTCCAAACAGAAACCCCAAATGCTAAAAATGGAAATCATAATCTGTTGCTATTTTTATCAACTGCACGTGTGCATGTTTGTTTGTGTATCTATGTAAGAAAAGGCAGAAAAAAAGGGCACCGGAAGAGAGAGAGAGAGCGCTGCTGTACATCAGTGAATGTTTATTCCCTCTAAGCACTTATGAGGGTCTGATATGTATAACCACACACACACACACACACACACACACAGGCTCTTTCTGCGCCTCACCTTCTCTTTCTGACCTTCCTTTGTTTACGCGCATTGCCGGGATACTCCCTTTGATTCGGCAGCGCGCACACACACACGTGACACCCTCCACCAGTGAGTGCTCTGCAGTGCTGTGCTATAAATAGCTCCTGCTTGCCCCGGCTGCGCTGTTCCTTTACATAAGCGCTGGCGGAGGGAGGAGGGGGACAGACAGCACAACCACAATCTCCATACAGCCAGGCCTGCAGAACGAACGCCACACACAACTGGGATCTCTCTCTCTCTTTCTCTTGCTCGCTCGCTCGGACTGCTGCTTTAACTGTTTCTGTAGTGTCCTCTATCACAACAGCACCGTCTCGGTCACACCGACCCACTTCCGCTCGAACGTGTATTTGTGTGACATCGACATGTAATCTGTTTTCTTTGAGCCTCAAAATAGACGTGCCATTAGAAATAGAAACGAACACAGACAGATGTCACAAAATCACGCAATCATGTAATGATCTCACAGGCCAAAGGGCAGTCAAGATGCACTGAGATAAAACAGCTGCATCAAATCCTCTAACAACATATTGTAACGACACTTAAGAATTGTCTTTATAATCTTGTAAAAATAATATAAAATTAATCACGATTTATCGCATCCAAAAAGTTTTTTTTTTACATAATATACGTGTGTGTACTGTGTATATTTATTATGTATATATAAAAACACACATGCACGTATATATTTCAGAAAATTTTTATTTGTATATATTAAATATATTTATAATATAAATTATATGAATATAAATATAGACATGTAAATATTTAAAAAAAATATATATAGTGTGTGTGTGCACTTATATATACATAATAAATATACACAGAACACACACATATATTATGAAAACAAAAGCTTTTATTTTTGGATGCGATTAATTGCAATTAATCGTATATATTATATATATATATATATATATATATAAAATAACACACACACACACACACAATTTTATACATTTCTAAGACAATATTTAGTCTCAGTTATGTCAGGTCTGTTTAAATAAAATTAAATATCAGGTAGGCCTATGTTTACATAAAATAAAACAAACAAAAAAATAACAGTTATCCATCTTTTTTATGTTATGTTTTGATGCCTGATTTCACTTCAAAAGTGAAATTCTTAAATGCATAAATAAATCTAAATATAAAAGAAAAAAATATTATTTAAGAATGCACGGTTTTCCAATTATAATTTATGTAATTTATACTTTCTGTAACATTAAACAATGTAGCTTTTAGTTTAATTTGAATTCATGGAAAATTATAAACAAATCTGTATTGAGTAAAATGTTATTATTTTACAGCAAAAGCATTTTTTATGAATTCATAATATTCAAAGTTACAAATACTCACATATTTGGATATAACATTGAGTTTTTTGTTAAAAGAAATGGCAAATGATTTGGAAAATTTGTAGAGTTTTAGTCTGAACTCTGCATGGCATGTTACAAGCTTTAAAAATGGTCTATTAAAAAACTGATATTGTTTATAAATATAATTATTTCTATATAAATAAACATTCCTAAATATCATTATTCTGTTCATTTAGTGAAATAGTGTGGAAAACATGCCTTTATAATTTATAACTACATTTTATTGTTTTGGTCCCCTAAGGCTTTACTTTAAATAATTTCAGAGTAAATATAAATGCATATAATAAATAATAAATGTGCATAACATTGTCAAATATTATCAAAAGAGCATAACATAGTCTAAATAATACTGAGATATAATTACTGGATTACTGGTGTTTGCTAAAGCCGGCATAACTATTATTATTGCTCATGCTTAGGGTTAGTGTTCTAAACAAACCTTTGACCCCAAGTATTAAAGTTTAGCACAGAACTTGTCCTGCAACATTAATGCCGTATGAATGACCTCCAATTATGTGGTTTGTTGAGGAGAGGTGTGCTATTACTTTTCCAGGCATTTAATAAACACTTGGGCAGACAAAATACAGGTGCAAAAAAGGACATACACAAGAAATACCTAGAAGGGTGTATTCTCTCAGTCCAGTTCAGCAAGCAACCAATCAGAACACTCCGGCAAATAGCAAATGCACAGAAACACACTGTGACTTTAAACTACTCAAAACACCTTAAACAACTGCAAAGCTCTGGCTGCATGATTTTGAAAAAAAAAAAAAAGCTGTGCTTGTACGTGGCTGCATAATTTGACCAAAATGATGTGATTATACATCAAAATAATACATTTAAATATTCATTTAAATTTAAATAATTGTTTTTATTTTTTATTAATATTTTCATTAATATTTTTACTTTAAATCATGTTACTAAATAAAAATATCATAATGTTACTATAATAAAACGTTACTATTGTAATCTTACATTGTAAAATAAACAGATCTAATATTTAAGAAACATAAAATTTGTATTTTACATTAAAACTTACTAAATTAACATTACAAAAAAATTACAGATTTTTTCATCAAAAAATAACCTAACCCTATCTTTAAATCATTTTAAAAGTTTTAAATTCCTTGTTTTATTGTTCTGATAGTTTTTTATGATTATTTTATTTCCTTTTATATAAAGCACTTTGAATTACCATTGTGTATGAAATAAACTTGCCTCGCCTAACCCTAACACTAATAATTACATCTTAATTTCTTAATTTTCAGCACTTTTATTTTGACGGTAAAGAGCAGAACGCCCTTAAAGCTTCTCTTTTGTTGAACGCTTATGATTACTAGTACAGAAAGATAGTTGGCGCATGTTGTGTTCCCAGTGCACATTAAAGTGACCCAAACTCAGAGCAGCTGTGAGTCTGTATGGAGCAGTATTTCCTGCAAAACATATCTGAGATACTTGAGTAAATCATCATTACCTTTAACCCTTTTGAGTCATATCACAATTTCAGTTTTATTCCGGTTAACTGTGCAGCCCTACCCAAAAATCACGTGAGGGAGAGTTGAAACACCACTAACATTTTCTTCCAAAACTATAACTTCCCAAAAAAAAAAAAAAAAAAACAACAACAAACTGGATGCAATTAGATTTATCTGAAAACTGTTTCTAAGTCGACCTGGATCACAGTAAACACATCTGAGCAGACACTAATTTGAAGTTGTATAACAGAGGAATTCTCAGTATTGTAAAAGTCTTCCACAAAGAACAAGCCTGTGTTGAGAGCAGCTGGGTGTCTGTATGATCCTCCGAGCATCTCCGGGCCTTTTCTGACTGAGAGACAACAGTCGCCATTATGTGTCAGGCACTGCACTAGCTGGTGATGCTATCTGTGTCCTACAAAGCAGCTGACCAACTCCCATGACCTGACCACCCTCCTCACGCTTTCATACCTGAAATATGGCCACTGTAATACAAGAGAAACACCAGCACTGGCCTAAAAATGCCACCAATCTACAATCTCTCTCTTATATATATCACATGTTTTTAGTGGGCTGCCTGAATGTCTTAATGAAGCCCTGAATAAACAGGTTGGTTCTGCATTCATCTGAGCCTGATCAGACATGTTCCTTCTAGGGATGTGCAAACTTTATATTTTCAAAACAGATTACTTGCTCGGTTGCCTGAACTGGTTTCAGGTTTACCTGACCCCGATTTACAGACGCAACTTTTCCGAGAAGGTTTTACAGTGCACACCATCTGAAGCACAGTGGCTTCAAACAAAGGTTTTTTAAAACTAGTCCACCTTACTAAACAACTAGTCAGTTGTTGGATAACAAATCCAAATCAATGTCACAATAAACACCTACATTACCGCCTTTTATTAAAGGAATTAATACTTTTATTCAGCAAGGGAGCATTAAATGCATCAAAACTGACAAAAAATACTTTCATAATGTTACAAAAGATTTAGATTGTAAATAAATTGTTCTTTTGAACTTTCTTTTAATTATAGAATCTTGAAAACAATAATGCATTACATTTTCCATAAAAATATTAGGCAGCACAACTGCAAAGCAAGCATATTAGAATGATTTCTGAAGGATCATGCGACACTGAAGACTGGAGAAATGTTGCTGAAAATTCAGCTTTGATCAGAGGAATAAATTACATTTTATGCTGAAATTTAAGATTTGATCAGTTTATTTTATTTGTATTTTTATTTTTATTTTATTAATGTTTCATTTTTTTGAATTGTTTTATTTCTTGGTGTTATTTTTATATATAAAAAAAAACACAGTCCCATGCAGGTCCAGCTATGTTTACTGAACATATTCCCTTTAGATTTACACGATAACAGCTATTCTGTTCAAAACATCAGTAAACTCGAATGACTGGCCACAACAGCTTTCAAAATGGCTACCACCATACAAATAAACACAACCACTAAACAGTGCAAACAAACATCCAAGCTATTATCATAACTATCAACAGAGGAAGACATCACGCTTTCGTCTACTTCTTGAATAAAAGAACTATTTTGGAAGCAGCAACTTAAGAAATAAGCTAAACAAAACCAAAAGTCGTAATCATAATATAGACACCAAGTTAATTGTATGATTAAACTTATACTTACTAATGCGCACAGTCGATGAGTTGATATTCGTTGGAGCGTTCATAACACGCCTTAACGCCTTCATCATCCCAGAGCTTCTTCGCATGATCGAAAAACTCCTGTGGAGACAACAAATATCTTTAAAACAACAATTTCTTACAAATTTAGAGAACATGCATGCCAAAATGACTGAATTTCAACAGCATTAGCAATCATTTTGCCTCTTCATTTCATTTAAGACATATTTCTTGAACTGATACCACTATATACTTCCAGCTACATTCATAAAATGTGTTTTGGTTAAAGCCTTTTGGCTGTTCTGGAAATAGACTGACTGATCACACCGGCCCGCCGCTGCTCCGAGCACATCTCATCATGCAAGCATTCAAACGCTAGTTTCTTTTCCTACTTGTTTGCAACTTTACATAATGTACTGAAATATATGAATTCTTTTCTTGAACAACTTTATTAGCGGTTACAGACATGTACTTTTTAGAACTAATGACCATATGTTATAAGAAAAAATTATATATGTATTTCTTGAACTGCAAAATACAATTTAAAAAAAAGGTACAAAGCTGTCACTGGGACGGTACCTTAAGGTACAAGAGCGAAAATGTACATCCATTCCTCTAAGTGGAACATATCCAAGATTTCATCACTTGTTCAACAATGAATCCTCAGCAGTGAATGGGTGCCGTCAGAATCAGCTGATAAAAACATCATAATAATCCACACGACTCTTTTAAACCATAACCTCTGGCCAAAATACTGACATATTTTTGTTTAGAACTGTTGTAAACGGTGCTTGATCTGTGCACATTTCTCTTATTATACATTTGAGACAACTTTTTCCTCTGAAGAAAGCAATATTATGGATAGAGGAAGCAATGATTTGAAGTTAAACGCATCTTGATGTATTTGTTTATTACAAACATGCAGCTTTTCATTCTCAATATGTTAAATGCTGGACTGGAGTGGTGTGGATTATTGTGATGTTTTTATCATCTGTTTAGACTCTCATTCTGACGGCACCCATTCACTGCAGAGGATCCATTGGTGAGCAAGTGACGTAATGCCAAATGATGAATTATCAAACTTATCTACATCTTGAACAGTCTGAGGGTGAATAAATTAAATTTTCAGCAAATTTCCATTTTTGGGTGAATTATTCCTTTAAGATAACACACAAAATACATGTTAGCTGTCAATACTGCATCTATCACCTGTTGAACTTACGAGTAAAATACTAATTACTTACTAAATAAGAACTGAATTTTCTGGACTATTTTCAATCCAACCCTACAAACATTCTAAAACTGATGAATTCATGAGTACCATTAAATAATTAAAGAGAAATCCAGGAGCTGAGAAAAGATCTGTGGTCTAAAACTGTCTAATTATAAATCTCCATTGTCTGAAAACACAAAGCCAACATTTGTGCAACCAAAAGTCAAGACATCTGCCATATCACCATACACAGCTTTCTAAATGTGCTAGAATACCACAACAAAATAAGAATAAAAAAAAAATTGACCCAATCGCACACTGCTTAATACTAAAAACTGAACTCAAGCACAGCAGAAACATATGCTATGCTAAAAGACAGAATCAGTACGACAGAGTGAGAACTTCGACAGTTTATAATTATCGTCAGTTTCAGTTTGATTCAGCCAGATCAGATGGAATTCTACAAATTTCACTGAAAATTCATAATCAACCCAATTTTAAAGTTATTACTTGATAGTTGATACCTTGAAACGAGCAAGGCTGAGAAAACAACACTGCCAATTTTTCCATGACTTTGGTGTCTTCTAATGACGGACACAAATATCAGGTTCAGTAAACCTACGCCAACCTGCGGCTGAAACACACAGCTACTTAAAGGAACACAAAATGTCTAAATTACAAAAAGTGCAAAAAGACTATATTTGTATCTCTGTCCTGAATTACACTCAGTCAACTGACAACTAAAGTAATTGATGTAAATGCATTTAATGTGAAAACCTTCTCTGTCCCGTGGATTAGTCAAGGTCTCCTGGATTAGTCAATCTGGAAATTAAATTCTACATATGAACCCAAAATATCCCTCGCAAACATAACCTAATGTGCTAGCAAACCACAGATGCAACAACAATGCATGACAAAGTACAAACAGAACGTAAGCCATCATAGCAACATGCTAACTGTATTATTGCATAGTTTCAAGAAAAAAATAGAATATTTTAACTACTGCCTAAAATGTATAAATATACACTCAACACTAAACGTTAAAAATGAAAACACATATCTAAATGATAATGGAGCATGTCTGTAATTAAATTTGTAAAAGTTTTAGGTGTTTGCTAGAAATGCTAGAACTTTATCCCAAATGCTGACAAAATTAAGACCTAATTTTAATCCTTACCATTAAAAATTATAATATTTATCATCCATTTAAAAGACAAACTCAAGCCCACAAAATAACTTCTGTCAGTAACATAATCAAACTTCCAGCAAGTAGCAGGGGTTTCACCTCAAGTACGTGATTTAAAAAAGATCATGCAAACTAGTATTTTCATAAATCAAAAGACTCATACAAAACCTCTTGATAAGCGCTATAAAAACCTCAGAACATTTACACAAATTCAAATGGCATTCAAAGCATCCTGGGTAAATTATGAAAATGAGGCTGCTTACCTGTGTGTAATCAAAGTCAGAGAGCGGTGCTATGCTTTTGATATAGTCGATCCTAAACTGGTCCTCTGGATTGGCGATTGGGACGGGTGGTATTAAAGTGCTCATTGCAGACACTATGGTCTAGAAATAAAAACCAAAGAGTTATGAGCTGTGAGACAGAGATAAGATCTAGAAAACAACTTTTAGAAACTAAATCAGGAATGAGAGCGGCTCACTCACCACGATGGCGTCCTTCACATTTTTGCGAATGTCTTGAATTTTCTGTTTCTTTTCCCTGTAATTTGGTCAAAAGACAGAAAAATTAAAAAATAAAATTGAAGACTGAATTTCAAATCTCCAACTACTCCTTCTAGGAATAGTTATAGGCCCAATATGTAAGTTTTTGCCACTAGAGGGCGCATATTCAAAACAAACAAGAAACAAAGGTGTACTTTGATGACGCAGTGCCTGAGTGTGGAATCATGGGAGTTGTCGTCTTCATCCCCACAGCTGATGCAATCAGACGGGACTCAGGCAGCAATTATGTTCATGGATTTAAAGATTTTTTAACATCGTAGTATGAAGCAGGGTGAGGCGGAAAGCCATCGAAGCGAAACAAGGCCACTGAACAAGCGCGGCACACGGCTCGAAAGCAGCAGAGCTTTTATTATGCCACAGTCGACGGCTGTGGGTCACCGCCTTCCGGTCGTGCGTATGTGGGGTAAAGCAGCGTTGTTTTATCATACTAGATACATTTGAAAGTTATAATGCTACTCTGTATGGTCGTAATCACTATGAGCCTTTTTTTTCAAATTGCTATTTCTCTAGATTTAAGTTCGAAACATCTGGGATAATGTAAAATACACAAGTCAACAAAATATTAACACCGTTCTAGTGGTTTTTGGATATTTTAAGAAAAATCTTACATATTGTGCCTTTAAATTACAATTTTGTCATTATTAAATAACCCTCATGTCATTCCAAAGTTATTTTCTGTGGAACACAAAATTAGATATTTCAGATGATCTAAACACAGCTCATTTCCATACAGCGACAGCTCAAAATGAACCAAAAAAACACCATAAAAACGATATATTATACATTCCAAGCCTTACCAAAGCCAAAGGCCTGTGTATCTCAACCAACCTTGACATGTCATGAAATTGAGAATGAAATTTGAGAGCTGAAGTGAACGGAAAGGCCTTAAGTAACTAACGATTTGAATTTCAGTCTCTTCCTGGTGCAACCTATCATATGACTCCAGAAGACTCCAGTATGAACTACTTTTATGTTTGTTTGTTTTTTTGTTATCAAGTAGTTTGGAGCTGGACAGAATTTGTGTCATTTAGACATGCTATCACAATTATTAAAAGGATGCAAAAACTGTTTTAAAGAAACACGCATGAAACTTTAACACCCAGAGGCCTGATGAACATTTGGTCTACGATTCCAGTCACTTCTCACTCGTGCTTTACTTACATACAGATTCTGTACGAGCATAAAACCGTGATGTTGCAGTGAGGCACTAGCTGCTAGCATGTAGTGCTACATCACAATCTGCTTCAGCATGTATGACGGTTTCCTTCGCCATGCCGAGGCTGAAGACAGGGCCCAGCACTCACAATACGCCCTCACATGCACATATGTGACATCAGTACAGTAAACAGGTACTCACTCCGCATTAAACCCGTTGACGTGAAGAATTCTCATCTGCTTCACGATAGTGCTTTTCCCCGATTCCCCAGCACCTAGGAAGCAAACACAGCCGTGTGAATACATGCAAAGTCTCTCAGATACTTCAGATATCACGGTGTGTGTTCTTCATATGTACAATCCGACATGCCAGATTGAGCTGTCAAACACGGTGCGTTTGAAAACACAGCCTCGTATGGGTCTCGTATGTCGGATATAACGCCTCAAGTCTCCTCTTACCCAACAACAACAGTCGATGTGTGGCTTTATAAGCCTGCCTCTCTTTTTGCAACTGTTTCTCTATTTTCTTGTTGGCCTCTCGCTGTGCTTTCTCGTCGATGCGCTGGTCTTCGGTTTTACTGCTCCCCAAACACCCCATCTTACTCCCTCGAAGCCAATCTGCGCGCTGCCCTTATGAACGATCAATCCAATTCCGATTCCAAAGAGAGAAAATGATCCACAATAGACAGGAAAAAAAAAAAGGTCGCCGGGAAGGGTTTTGTTTCTCCTCCGTTACAACGTCTCAAGCAGCCCGGGCGTCATTCAGGCGACGGGATTGATGAAACTGCTCACATATCGATCGGTAAGGTGGGATATGAACTTGCATCTGGATCCGGGGGTCTCTGCGAGCCCCTGCCAGGCTCTGTTCGCTTCTCTTCTCTTCTGTTCTCTCGCCCTCTCTGTATTTGTCTATGTGATATTCTCTGCCTGTATCTCTGCTGTAGTCTGTGACTCAGCACTGCCTCTGTCTGTCACACCTGGTAATGGCGGGTAAGAACCAGGAAAACTGTTACAAAGTATCGCTGACTGGTGGAACACTGTAACGAACGAGATCGTAAATCGAACGTTTCGACGTAACAACGTGAGTAAACAATGATACAGTGTAAAGTGTGGCGAATGTGACATTGTAGCAGCTGTATAGCTGGGACTCAAAGCCTATCAGGTTTTATACTGGAAAAAAACCGGTCTAAGCTGGTTTTGCAGGTCTTAAACGGTTTAGGGTCAAAAGGCCAACCTTACTAGTGACTAAACTTGGAGCTATGTCCTGTTATTATACCGATTATGTTAGCACACAGGAAATTGAATTATGATGTCTGGCTAAAACCCCAACTTTCTCACTTTTACTAGCTACAAATATTATTTTTGAGTTATTACACAACACCTTTTAATCCAGTGGTACAGCCAGACCATAAAGGGTCTAAATTCACCACATAAATGAATAATATAAAAGAAACCAACAGTGGCTTCAACAAGAAAGCCCGGTTGAACTAGAAAGAGTCAATATTCATAACCTTTACCCCCCATATTAATTATTTAGTCTCATCTTATCAGACTTTAATATTTTATCAAATCATCATATATGTCAACAAGCGACTTCTTTAAAAATTGCAGTTCTCCTATTTCATCCTTAAGAACACATATGACTTTCACTTCTCGTAAAACGTCTATTAAAAGCTTTTAAATTCATGTGAACTGACGTGACTTTTGTTAAACCATTAAGCAACTGTGGGAAACCATGAAATATGCACCATGTTTGCAAATACAGTGCATTTAAACATGGATTAAAATTATGAAAAAAAAATGTAAAAGCATCTTTGCAAGCACATCAACTCTTGCACTGAGACATAAATATATAAGAATAATTATATCAAATTATATAAATATATATAAGTATATAAGAAAATATAATATATAAATATGAGAAAATGTATCCTAGTGGCTCAAATAGGTATTAACAGTTTAGAAAACAGAAGCATTAGTGGTTTAGGGATTTTAAATGACATTTTTAGATTTTAGAAATTTAATATATAACTACATATATTTTTTTTTTATTTTTTAAATGCTTTAGGCCCAACTACTTTAGGTCAGGAAAACAACCAAAGCAGACCATATTTCAACATTGCAGCAGCATCATGTGAAGTACTGTTCATACAGAAACCATTCTGTTGAAGTTTTATTAATTTTTTAATATCTCCTCATTTATGTGTGATAGTTGTGCTCAGGTTCGAAGGTCTGAAATAGTGTCTTCAAACTAGAAAACAAAACAGTTCATACCAGACAGCATTATTAGTTTATCTAAGCCCTACTTTAACATTTAAAAAAACATTATATGGATATATGTTAAACCAATGTCATTCAAACTTCTCTCATAACCAACAAGTATTCAAAAACTACTGCAGAATATCCATAGGTACCAATATGTTTCACTGCGTTAGACTGGATGGAAGAGTTTTTGGCAAAATCATTGATGCTTCTATTTACTCGAGGATGAAATCTACATGTATGTTTCTGGCCTAAAGCTCAAATCTTTCAGAACAACAGAGCATATTGCATAATACTACCATTACAATTAGCTTGCCATATGCAGTTAGGGCCACGTTAGAGCCAAAGTACACGTTCAGTAAATGATAAAACCTATTTACAGGGTGACAAAGTTCAGTTTACAGACCACATACACTTCACATTGCAATGCTACAGAACGGAACAATACCAACTTGTGTGGAAGCATGACAACCTATTGGTTTTGCCCCTAAAGGATTCCCTACATGGTTCACCCATAATCAAACTATTCAACACTTATAGAAGGAGCTAAACACCCCTTTTGGCTATTCACGGGTGAGGCATCCATTACAACAGACAAAGCATGTGCTATATTTTAATAATGGTCACTTAAAATAGGCTATTTTTGAGCTTTCATTAAATATAAGCTACAAGACATGTTATTTAATAATAGCCAATGGGCAAAAATACCTGGCTGTTACCGTTATTAAAAGGAAATTATTTTCGCTTTAGGGTTGTATCATCTACTACTTGATATGGCACATATTTAAGTAGTTACAGTACAACTTGTACAAAGACATTCCCAAGGATGTATCATTCTTCTGAACTAAAAATAACTGTACCATAAAGCTTAAAGATAACTCAGCGAGATCCTCCATTAAAGTTAATTTATAAGCCACATCTTGGATGACTTCTCTCTGTATAATTCTATTATCCATTTCTAAAAACTGACAACATCTGTAGTCAAGGTTGTTTAATCAGCCTTTATGGAATTTCAAATTCATAACACTACTGTAACAACAGGCTTCCTTAGATTAATACAAGAAAAAAAATATATGAAGTTAAAATAGAAAAATATGAATGCATAAAGATCTGAGATGCCATTCTGTGTTTGTCTTTGGCCAAGTATGCCAGAGTTCAACTGAGCCATGTGCCAGTAAACCTTGCGAATTTGCTCTCTCTTTATTAATAGCTCCAAAATCATTGCTGGATTCTGAGTTTGGTCAGAGTAGATGAACATTTCACCCAAAAATGAAAACTGTTGCTTCTGCCTAAAATATGCATCCGTAATATTTTCGGTAGAAGCAACAGTTTAAAATGAAAGAGTCTTGATGCATTTGTTTCTTATAAACACACCGCTTTTCACTTCACAGGATGTTAACTGATGGACTGGAGTGGTGTGCATTACTTGTGGATTATTGTGATGTTTTTATCAGCTGTTTGGACTCTCATTCTGACGGCACCCATTCACTGCAGAGGATACAGTTAGTGAGCAAGTGATGTAAATTTCTTCAAATCTGCTACCATGAAAAAGCAATCTTATCTACATCTAGGATGGCCTAAGAGTAAGTTATTTTTCAGCAAATGTTCATTTTTTGGGTAAACCATTCCTTTAAGGCCACTGTCTGTATTTATATCAAGTGTTTTTTGATATAGCAGCATGAAAGATTATGGAACAACTGTAAATTCCCAGTGTGGATTAAGAAGTCAGCCTAGTTCATTTGTCAGTAGCAATGGACAACAAATGAATGAAATCAATTGATAGTAAGTCTAATACCTTTAGTCCTAATGACTCATGCCTTTGGAAACACGTATCCACACAAATGGTTTCAGTATAAAATCAGCACAGACATCACTTACCAAACTTTACAGTCCAGTACTAAAGACATATCTGGAAAACTGATCTTTAGATAAAGGAAAATGCTCTTGCAGCATGTAAAACAGCTGTATAGAATCAAATTAGGTCCTCGTGTTTAATATGATACTATTCAGTACGTTTTCTTTTTAGTGTGTTGTTTAAAATCAAACGTGCATGTGTGTAGTTCAGCAGGTCGTCTAGCTGGTTTCCAGCATTAAACTAAGAGACTATCAGGATATTTGTGTGAGCTGTCAGCGTCCCAGAGGTCAAAGTAATAGATTCTTTTACTATGACTTAGTAGGCCTATCTTATCAAAGCATCATGTCCTGGCTGAAAAACTATATGAGCTCAGTTTTATTTTCTGATATCTTGCTCACTTACATCATCACCAGATCCATTAATTGTCTATAGAAGGAGAATAATATACTTTTTAAAAGTATTTTTGAATTTTTGTATTCTTTAAAGGCCCAAGATGGCAAATAATACATGTAAATAGATAACATAAATAATGCATGATTAATTTTTTTTTTTGAAGCCTGAAAATATAGACGTATTATTATACAAGTTTTTTAATGCCTCAAAATACATGTAACGATGCATTATATCTTTATATTTTGTAATAAATAATTGTAAACTCGGTTGTTATACATTATCATATTTACCTATTATACTTTTAATGCATTGCAATGCATTAAAACAAATGTTAAATCTACCTCCAAAAAATAATAACATAATAATAAACTATTAATAATGTACGCATTTTTTTATTGACGGATATTTTTACACATTCAGTTTTTCTCCTCAAATCTCTTTGTTTTGAAACATTCCACGTTTTCGTAATTGACTTTGTCAAAAAACTAAATAATTAATATATTTACTTTTATGAAAATATCCATAGTTCATACTGTTTTTATTGTTGTAGTCTAATAATTATTTAGTTATGTGTCAAAAGCAGAAATAAAACCAGCATATTAGTATACATAAAAAATTATTGGTATCGGTCATTAAAATGATCAGTAATTAATCTCTACAAGTGTATTATGATGAGTCGTTACGAATGTACTGAGAATATATTCGTCTTTCAGGTATATGCTAGCATACATTTTAGCACGGCTATATGACGTCAATGCTCACTTGTTTTCAATAACACGACAATAATAATAATAAGAAGAGAACCAACATACAGTAAGCACGGCAGCATCACCCACCTAAGAGCAGCAGCCGATGCGTCTGCTTATATTCCCGTTTGAGTTCCTTCAAGGCCCTGTCAATGTTCTTACTGACTTTCTTGGCCTCCTTCTCGGCCTCCTTCTCCTCCACCACCACCAGTTTGTCCCAGTTCTTGTGTTTCTGGGCGCTGCTGGGAGTCTGGAGCAGCTGCAGCCTCCTCTTTCCTCCTCCTCCTCCTCCGTTCTGGATGAGCGCTCTGTCCGCGTCTCCACGGCGGAGCTCCCCGGCGTCCCCGGCGCGCAAAGGGGAGGTGGATGATGTCTTCCCGCTGTTCCCCCCAGAGTCCTCGTCGCGCTGCCTGGAGCCCCGGACGCACGACGGCATCATCATCATCCCGGGATCCGGAGGCTGGTGATCCGACTCCGAGTTGGAAATGGATCCACTGAGGTCCCCAAACAAGCGGGGACGCAGACTGTAGCACAGCCCCATGATGTGGCCAGGCGCTCACTGCTGATATTTGATCATAAATAAACAACAAACGCTCAATTCCAAGTGATTTAGGGCGTCATCACATGAGCTGAAAGCACACGGTGCATTTCCCAGCCATGCGTAATCCCAAAATGATGCTCTTGTATTTACAAAATGTCATTTTGTGTTTTCTTACAGTCCAACCTACGCGCAATAGTCGGTGGATCACCTGACATCTGCCTGTGCTGACAGTGCAGGTCCACCTTACCGTAAAGAAACCAAAAGCCCAGCCACACAAAACCAGTGGACACATATGGGGTCATCTAGGTGCCTTTTTGCTCACGTATTGGGTGATTTGTGCTTCTAAGGCCACGTTGAGGGTTCTGGATGGATTGTAGTCTAGACTATTTGAGCATGGAGATTACTTTATACTCCTGGGACCCTGGAGACTCACTAATGGGACGTTTAATGAGCACACCTGATGTACCGAGTGTGGAACAGCATAATAACAAAAGCAAACCACTGATTGTAATAAGTGAGAAGCTTGATCGTATTATAAAATAATGAAAAAGCCTCAAAAACCGCCTTCACATTACTGTAAAAATGATTTTTTTTTTCATAGTTTTACAAGAAAAAAAGATTTTGTCTTTACTAAAAAACTCATTACATGTTTGATTCAATGTTACTTGTCGTTTCTTTGTTATTATTAGTGAAATGTACTAATTTGTGGGTGAAAATCGTTACTAAATACTTTTCAGTGTTCAGGGAAATATTTTCATAATTTTAAAGAAAAAATTAAATAAGAAAGCTTAACAATGTATTTTACATTTAACTGAAAAAAAAAACAGTTGTTGCTCAGAAAACGGCAAGTGAATTTCACAGATAATGACAAAGAAACGGCAAGTAATTAAATGTGATTTAAATAATATTTTCTTGTAAAACGTACTTAAATCATCTCTGTTTTATTTACATCTTCGAAAAATCTTTTTTTTTTTTTTTTTTTTTACAATTATGACAGTTTTGACGGTGGTTACACTCTTGTGATTTGTTCGCAGAAAATATGTTTTAATCAGAACTGACCAAATATGATACATCTTTATATGCTTTAAAAAAAACAGCCATTTGTGCGGTCTGAAAATACTGGTTTTATTAAAAGATTTTGGGGCCCTCTATAGGTCGAATTAAATACACCTCAGTCTCAGAATATGGTTTATTAATGATGTCTTTGGTTATAAAACGTTTAGATAAGAAAGGTTTAGATCTGGTTTAAATCATTTTGAGGAATTATGAATTACCCAAGATGGAGGAGAATGTGAACATGATCTTTAATGAGTAAATGCACACAAATGAACACATTTGAAACTCAAAAAAGGCAATACATTATAATTTATATGCTTTCATTTGTTCATCTTCAGTTATGAAGGAACTTCCATATGACCCCAAATTGAATTTTATTGTAATTTTCATACATCTCGTGTAAAATTTCTAATAAAACTATTTCAGTATCTCCTCAGGATCTACAAGTACAGTTTCTGAATGCTGTCATCTTTTCTTCTTTTGTGAATTCTGTAGCACTTTCACACCAATTCTCAAGAACATCAACAAACTGCAAGAGAGAGAAAGAACAAAACATAATTCAACAATAAAAAAAAATAAAGCATCTGTCCATGTTAATGTCAATTACACCTAGATAACTTTTTTTTTTTTTTTTGCCTATATGTGAACATTATGGACATCTAGGAAGTCTTTTGGAATAATAAAAAAAATTGGAATAAATAAAAATTCATATATAATAAATAAATAACCAATAGCTAAAATAAAATATTCCTGCCTCGCCCCTGCCATGAGTCCAGCTGGCATGATCTTCCAAGAACTCAAAAATCTCACTCCCATTAGAGCGGTCAGTGATCCAGAGGTGCCTACAAATATAAAAACAAATCCCATTAATGTCATATATGAGCTTTATTCAATTTTATATATATTATATAATATATATATATATATATATATATATATATATATATATATATATATATATATTTTTTTTTTTTTTTTACTTTTAGAAACAGAAACTTATAGTGACTTACCCAGTGAAACCCAGATATCTTTGTCATTCTTTGACATCTGATAAGCACCAACAAATGCTGCAATGCCAAACATCAGCCCAGCAACCAGAGAGATAAAACTACCTGCAGCAGGAAGCGTGAACATGAGACATCTGACCATATTAGGAAGTTCCGGTAAAGTTCAGATAAAGGTGCGTTAACAAACAGTATCAGCATACACTGTTACTGAGTGCATTACAGTTTCACAGTGAGTTCTTGCCGTTGACAAAAACTAAACACATTTCAGATATAAGCTCGGCTACATCTACACGATTAAAATTTGCGTAAAAATGATATTTTCATTCATTTGAATTCATATGGAAATATTTTAAACGCGTTTTACATATACTAGCTACTCCAAAACTAAACCAGAATACTAAACACAGTAGTTTGTCTCATGAATGAGATCTTACCTGCTTTAGCGTAACCAACAAAACCTCCTATCGTTATTAGAGCCGCGTAACCATAACCAAACCAGTCCACAGCCATGTCTGCACGTTTAACTAAACGTTGATAAAACAAAAGTACCTGCTGGTTGCTAAAAGCCAAATTATCACTTTTTAACTTCCTGAAACACTCCACAAGGGATTTTCAAAAGAAAAGTCCCACCTGTGCAGGTGAGATTTTTATTTTTTTAGACAAATAAACAAATTGTTGCTGTCAAATCGATTAAACGCACTCAAAATAAAAGTTTTACATAATATACGTGTGTGTACTGTATATAAACATACACCCATACATGTATATATTTAAGAAATATATGTAATATATATTTAAAATTATAATATAAATATAAATGTATATTTATGCATGTAAATATTTCCTAAATATAAACGTATGTGTATTTATATACAAATAAATATACACTGCACACAGGTATATTATGTAAATAAACTTTTATTTTGGACAGGATTAATCTCTTTGACAGCACTAAAACGAATACAAAAATTGAGTATTTTTTTTTCCATTCATTTTGCTTGAATTCAAAAGGTGTTGACATCAATAAATGCACTGCAAATCACTCAGCTATGTGACAGGAAAGACAGGAAATGTAAATAATAGAAAACCACCAACAATTTCAATAAAACCGTTTATTGCACTTTTTATTTTTTCTTCTTTTTTCCTTGTTTTGTAGAGCTGCTTTCTTCTAGAATCACCTCTTCTCCTGGTAGCCTCACTCTTTTACCTTTGGCTGGCTTCGAGGGCTCCGCAACAGCTGTTTTGAGAACATATATAGATATTAATAAGTTTTTCCCTCTACAACTTGGTGTCTTGAAACTATTTCAACACTTTAACATGTAATTATGGGATAGTTAAAAGGCTAGTTCACCCAAAAATCAAAACTCATTTAGAAGTCATCATTTACTCCCCCCTCAGTGTGTTCCAAACCTGTAAAAGTTTCTTTCTTCTGCTGATCACAAAAGATAATGTTTTGAAGAATGTTGGTAACCAGACAGCTGCTGGTAGCCATTGACTTCCATAGAATGGAAAATAATACTATGAGAGTCAATGGCTACCAGTTTGGTTCCCGCATTCTTCAAAATATCTTCTTTTGTGTTCAACAGAAGAAACTCATTCAGTTTTGGAAAAAATTGATGGTAAGTGACTTTTCATTTTTGTGTGGAGTATCCCTTTAAGGTGAGATCACATTAATGAAATTTCAGCCATAGGTATATAGTCCAGTGGTCTCAAACTCAGTTCCTGGAGGGCCACAGCTCTGCACAGTTTTTCTCCAACACTAATTAAACACACATGATCCAGCTAATCCAGGTCTTCAGGATCACTAGACTTCCAACAGGTGTTATCTGGAGAGAGCTGTGGCCCTTCAGGAATTGAGTTTGAGACCACACTGCTATAGTCTATTGTCAAGCTCACACAGAAGTCACTTTCAAACAAAGCAGCTTTGTGACCAACTTGAACCCGTTGCAAAATCTTCTTGAAATTCCTACTAGAATGGATTCCTATTGAAACAACTGGATTTCACCTGTGAAAATTCACAGAAACCCTGATAAACGTAACCGCACCTTTAGAAGTTTCAGGCTGGGCAGATTGATCTGCAATCGTTTCCTTCACTTCACCATGTTTCCAAATGGAGAGACAGGTGAGTCTGGCAGTGGTGTTCACCTGGCCAAGCAGGGAAGGAGTCTCCAGGTTCTGTATACACATGCAATACTGATCAATCACAATGAAACCATCAAGCCAAAGTTATTTTTTATGTATATAATAACTCAGCTCACAGCTAAAAAACCCCACTTGTGTCCGTGTTATATTTACAAGCAAGGAAGATACACAATACCTCAAGATTGAGCTTCCACAACTTAATGAATCCATCGTTTGATGCCGTAACAAGGACACAAACATCATCCTTCATGAAGCTATCAATGGCTTTTACTCTGGGGAAAAAAAAACACAAAATGAGCACAGCAATAACAAATACAGCAGAAAACACTCATTTTACGATGCATTCTGAGAATTTCAGTGCACTAGACTGATTTTCTAGAAACGGCCGATTCACTGGGACTGAAATGCACCCTTAAAGAAAAGTTCAAAAGTTGTGGTCATACCTGTTCTCATGTGCTTTAAACTCACAGACACACTTCTGTGAGGTCACGTCATAGATACGCACGCTCTCATCATCTCCTCCCACAGCCAAGAGTGTGTTTTGAGGAGACACAGAGAAAAGATACTGGAATAAGACTTCTTCACTTTTAAATAAAATGAATCATGTTAGATTTGACGAAGCAGGAAAGCAAAATTTCAGTTGCAAACTAAACTTGTACTGATTGAATAGATGTTTATCATCCGTTCTCTTGCATCACTTGTTCACCTTCAGAAACTTCACACATGAAATCCTTTTTGTAAACGCAATGGTTCCAATAATTGTGGCAGATTTCAGAACGTAAATATCCACTTGATCGTTCACAACCACTGCATACTGATCTCCGTCCGGTGACCACAAGACGATCTCTGCATCTACAAAACATTATTACACACTGCTCATCTTATATGCAAGAAAAAAACAGATAGTTTTAGTCGAGCTTTGATTCAACTTTCTCAATATTATACAATAATTCTAGAAAAACAAAACAAAATGCAAAATCAGAAAGTATTTTGTATTATAATCTCACTTACTCTGTTTGATATTCTTGATGAAAGCCGAACGTCCTTCAATAAGATTCCATGTTCTGCAATAAGAGCAGTTCAATTTTGTCATCAAAACTATTGTTTTTGTTGAACAAACTATTACAGATCAAAACACTAAAATTAATTCAAACACATTCACAGCTAAACAAGCTGTCCAGAATTTTTGATATTCATATTAACATGAAAACATCTGTGTACTTGCCGCAGAGTTTTGTCTGTTCCGACAGAGAGCGCGAGTTTTCCAGAAGGGTGTACGGACAGTGAATTAACATGACCCCTAAACAAATAAAACCCAAACTAATAAACATGTGGTCGCTATGATTTCATAACATTTTTGCTGCATTTATTATAAAATTACAGTATAGTTTTGTATTCGAATATATATTTTTATAAGTAATTTATTTCTGTGATCAAAGCAGAATTTCCAGCATCATTACTCCAGTCTTCAGTGTCACATGATCCTTCAGAAATCATTCTAATATGCTGCTCAAGAAAAATGTATTGTTATTATCAATGTTAAAAACCGTGATATATTGTTTCAAGATTCTCTCATGAATAAAATGTCCAAAAAATTAGCATTCTTGTGTAATTATAAATGTCTTTACCATCACTTCTGATCAATTTAATACATCCTCACTAAATAAAACCACTAATTATATCAAAAGGTATTGGATTGTTTCAGGTAACTTACTTATGAGCTTTGATGGATTTTAAACATTCCCATTTTTTGGTGCTCCACACACAGATGAGCCCGTCTTGTCCTCCGCTGAGTAAATGGGACGTGCCGTAGAACTCCAGACACGAGATAGTACCTGCCCAGAAATTACATGCTTTATAACATGGTATCTAACAATACATGAAACTGAAATGTGAGTGAGGCAGAATCGTTGAAGAAAGACAAATCAGAAACCAAAATAAAATAATGCACAACGTCCTCACCATCATGATGCAACAAAGCCCCATGTTCAGTTTTCTTGCTCATGTCATAGAGCTGAATGGTTTCATCTTTGCTTCCAGTGGCGATGAACTGATCACTGGATGAAACTGAAGTCAGTGATGCTGTGTGCGCGTGATGGGTGAAGTTGGGCTCAATTGTCCACTCCTAAAATAGACACGAAAATCTTTTTAATTAAGATTATATTTAAAGTAAAGTCTAAATTGTTATTAGAGTAAGTTATTATAACAATAATAGCCCTGTTTGTAAACTTATGACAGGACCAATATCAAAATTATAGTGCAAATGCAGACTGAAACAAACCAACAGACACAACTGCATTTAATATTCACTATGAAAACAAAGAAACGTTAAGATTCTATCGATTAGCAAAATTAGAATATTCGAAAATTCGAATAGCAAAAAGTTTTGAAAAATGATAATTACCTCGTCACCAGGGCACACTCGATATCCGAACACTATCTGCTCATAACAGCCAGCGACCAACTCAACTTGATCCCCCATGATGACTATAAACACGTGTCCTTACAGTTACACCGGCTTTAGGAGACAGATGACGCGCTCTCCCGCATTAATATGTAATTATGTTAATAATTCTGTTATACGGTATATGTTAGAAAAAGACTAACGCCTTTTTAACGTAAAATACTTTTTTTCTTGCCCACAACAACGCGTGGAGACAGACATGTGTGATCGCGTCATTAACGCCTACCGGAAGTATGATATTGCATAATAAGAGTTCCTATCAAAATAAAAGTTCGAGCTCCGAAGAAAGGACAAAAAATTAAAACAACATGTAGATACATAATTCCACTTTTTAAATTCAAAAAGTGATAAAATAAAATGTATATAGAAATTAAAATACGTTCAATCTCTTTTCCACTGACTTTTCAGTTGTTTTCTGCTATGAGGTTAAAAGTGTATAATTGAGTAACAAATCTAAGCCGTTCTTTTTCACTGTTTGTAAAGAATGATCAAACATCCCAATTTATAAATTACTTTAATCCCTAATATATAAAATCAACCTAATCATCAGGCTTCTATCATCTTTAGCTTCAGAGAACTAAACTTTATTATTTTACAAAAGAGCATCTCCAAGTTTTGGCTGGAGTGATTTTAACCCTTTGTCCTGCTAGTGAAGATAACGAAAGATCCATCTGTAGTCATTTCTATGAGTAAATTAATATAATTCAATCAAAATACATATACATACATAAAATCATTCTAAAAATATTAAAATGAGATGGAATACTATGAGCGGGCAAACATTCTGAATTATTACACTTGTGTTTTAAAAACAAATGAATCATATTCATTCTGCACAGTCTTGTGCAAAACCAGCGACTTCTTTGAAATCATCTGCCGTCTTTCGATGTCAGTGCCATGCATGTAAACCTCTTTAAA
This sequence comes from Cyprinus carpio, assembly GCF_018340385.1. Lineage (NCBI taxonomy): Eukaryota > Metazoa > Chordata > Actinopteri > Cypriniformes > Cyprinidae > Cyprinus > Cyprinus carpio. The sequence continues at coordinate 20,359,817 of NC_056620.1, forward strand.
ACGCACATGGAACAATCTGAATGAGGAAAATACTCTCTCTTTGAAAAAAGCTGACATGATGTAGGGGTTAAAGGGAGATTTCGATGACAAATTCATATGATGTTTTTCAACCTGAGATTCAAAAGTCGTTGCCTCAAGACTGAGGCATTGCTCACAGTAGAAAAGTTCACACGTCTTCCTATGTGTTCTAGGAAGAAGTACTTACACTGATTTTGCAATTGTGCACTGGACTACATGGCTTCCACTAAATATGGGCTGCAACCTAAACCTGAGAGAACAGTTTAGATGTCTTTCACTGAACAATGCATCAGGCATGAGCTTCTCTGCAGGCTTATTAAAATACGTCAAACTGGCCGTGAGGGTTAGATATCAGTGTCTAACTTTGCATCCTACATGTACCAATGTTTACCAATTCAAACCAAGACTCTGAAGAAAAAGAGCCTTGAAAACATCCTAAGGTCGGTTTGTGTTCTATTACTTCATTTTTGCACTGTTTGGTATAGTGAAATAAAGTCTTCTAAGTCCAGTCCTCTTCTCAAATGTCTATTTTAAAACTGAGCTCTATGTCCACATCCTGTCAGGTTGAGCGATTGCCGCTTACAAAGTTGTAGACCAAAAACTGAGAGGTTCCACAGTAATGTGTTGCGAAGAGTTTGCCATCAGGCGTGGGATCGGAGAAGGCGATTTCGTCTTTACTTAGATGAGACCCATAGATGAAATTATTCCTGGAGAAAAAGACGAATAAACATTTAAGTCTTAACTGTAAAGACTGTTTAACACTTTAAAACTGTAGAAAGATTTGTAGATCTGAAGATTTTTAAAAGTTTTTTTTTTTTAAATCTCTTACACTCACAATAACAAAAGAAAAACATTAAAAATACAGAAATAAACAGGAACAATGTGAAACATGACAATTTAAAATATTTCTATTTTAATAAATTTTTAAACTGAATTTATTCTTGTGATGGCAAAGCTGAATTTTCCTTCTAATATGCTAATTTGGTGCTCAATAAATGTTTATTATTATTATTATTATTATCAATGCTGAAAACACTTGTCTTAATATTTTGTGGAAAGTGATACATTTTTTTAGAACATTTTTGTTGAATAGAAAGTTCAAAAGAACAGCATTTATTTAAAATACAATTGTCTAACATTATACACGTCTTTGCTGTCACTTCTAATACATCCTTACTGAATAAAATTATTTTCTTAAAAAAAAAAGACTACTCCCCAAATTTATTTTAATATAATTATTTTTATAAATAACTGTATTAAAACATTACAAGTAGTTGTTGTGTTTTAATACATTATAACTTCCAATATTTACATATTATAACTAGTGCTGTCAAACGAAGAATCACGATTAATCACATCCATAATAAAAGTTTTTGTTTACATAATATATGTGTGTGTACTGTGTATATTTATTATTTATATATAAACACACACACATACAGTAAATATTTTGAAAATATATTTATATTCATATAATTTATATATAAATATATTCAATATATAAACAATATATTTTTATGAAATATATACATGCATGTGTGGGTATTTATTATATATACACACATAATAAATATACACAGTACACACACATATATTATGTAAACAAAAACTTTTATTTTGGATGTGATTAATCGTTTGAAAGCACCAATTATAACACATTACATCTGTGGTTATAATTACTCTTTATTGACAAACTATTTTCCTGTTGACATTGTAAAGCTGCTTTGACACAATCAGTATGGTATAAAGCGCTATATAAATAAAGTTGACTGGACTTGCTCATAAAAAATGTTCAACCCTTCACCTGAGGCACTCTATCATGCGTGAGGCGATGCCTCTCCGTCTCATCATGCTGAACACCCAGATGCGACTGATGCCACAGAGCGCCGGCTCAGGTACGGTAGAGCAGCACCAGGCCCTCTGACGCTCGTACATGACCTTCTCTCCTTCTGAACCCTCCGGCACGGACTCCTCTATAACCCTGTATCCCTGCACACAGCAGCCAAACAAGACCATCAGATGTAGAACAGACTAAGATGAACACTACATAAAGACGTAGCATCTTACAATGACATTTAAAAGGCCGTTATGGAATATGCATGTTTTTCACATTTTCTCCACTAATTGTAAACCAGTGCAATTCTGATAAATGGGTTTAAATAATGTAAAATATATTAAATGAGCTTAGAGTACTGCACTCTTATTGGTTTCTAAAAATTATGCATGAATTTAATGATAAAGATATACACCTATAAACATGTTATTAAACACCTTTATGCTCAGCTGACCTCTTGAATGTGCTCGGCGATAAGGCAGCCTGCGACTTTCTTATCATTTGAAATGAAGAGGAAGGTTTTGGTCTGTGATGGGACTTTGGTCTCCACTTGCTGGAAGCCCAAGTCATTGTCCACCATTTCTCTGATCTCCTCAACCAAATCAAACCAGACAAATATTATAAACAGGAATCATATGTATCAGGAAAGCTATTAGAAATCTTGAAATAGACAGTTTGAGGGCTAGTGAATGGAAGGATAAGAGGAAGAGACAAGTACCTTTTTAAGTGCGTACTTAGGGTCATCAGGGAGAACAAGAATAATCTTGCCATCAGGATACTCTCCCAAGATTCTCTCCTTCTTCCAGCCCTGGAACAGATATTACAATAATGATTTTGAGACATGGGTATATAGTTATTTTGAGACTGTAACCCCATCCTAAAATGAAAATTAAACAACACATAACTGTGTCTCTCAAATATTACACTATATGCAACACACACCACCATATGTTTATGTGAAGACAAGTTTGAATATTTTTCAACTTTACTGTAATGTTGAATGGCTATATTTACGAAATGAATGGCAAAATTCCACTGAATAAGTACTTATAATACACCGAATGTTTCTACATCAATTTCAAGTCACTGTAAAAATATATTTATTATTACTAATTCTAATGTTAGGCATAATTAATCACGATTAATTACTGAAAAATTTGTAATGAATTAGTTAATTAGCTTTTTAATCTTTTTTTTTTTTATTCTACATTGATAGTTAATACGTATTAACTTTTTTAAACACTGATCTTATAAGAATACATTAAAGAAACAAAACCACTCAAAGCTGTGCTTACTGCTGACAGATCTGACTGAAACAACATCTTTATGTTATGGTGCATAACTTTGAATAACGTAATAATAAGTATCTGGATAGGACGCAACAGTTTGTCTCTCGACTCACCACATATCTGACAGCGCTGATGAACTGGTTGTGGAAGAGGAGGTGTTGGGATTCGTCCTCTGGGCTGGTGGGAGAGTACAGCATCCCACACACGTTACACGTGACGGCACCAAACGCCTTCTGACCAGCTTCCTGTAAAGCACAAAAACAGCCTTCACCAAATACTAATGCCTTCTTTTCTTGGTTTAACTGTTCATTCCAAAACAAGTATTTGTATCTAGGTCTAAAATAAAAAAAAGGAATGGAAAGAAATTATGGAAATTATGATTAATTATGATCCAAATGGGGATGGGGATAAATGAACCTAAGGTTGTTAGAATATAACGGACTTACATCGCTAGACTGTGCTGCTGTACTGACAGGTTTGGGACTGGTTTTGTCCTCTTTCTTCTGTTCTGCTCCAGGTTCAACACTAGAATTTTCCCTGAAATGATAACAGAAAGTTAAACAGATTATTTATAGAATAACTAATAAACCAGAAAATAGAATAGACCCTAATGACATTCATGACAAGAAATTACACTTCAACATGAAGTTTTTACTTTTCAAATCTTTAATGAAAGGCCTTTAAATTACCGGTTGCTGTTTTCTGTTTGCGTCTTTTGGTCAGGTTCTTGCTGGGGAGAGGGTTTCAGCTTATTATCTGTGAACACATACACCACAAGGTAGTTAAAATCATTTTTTAAATAAAAAAAAATTGTATTATTACACATACTGCCAAAGCTCATTCATTTAGCATGCGTTTAACACTTTAACAATTCATTAACTGGGTGTGATAAGATCCACAAGTGCCGATTATGAACATAGCATTGCAAGACTGAGAAAAGTCAGGCTTTTGTGTTCAACTCAAAAACAAATGAAATAATTCAATGTGTACCTGCAGTAGTGGGGACGCATGGCTTTCTCTCCACTGCTGGTTTGGGCTGCACTTTAGCTGATGAAGAGGACTGCTCTGGTTTGACCTGGGAGAATGACACATTTTGTGATCAGTTGTAGCGGTTGTTTAGAGTGTAAGCATGAAGACATTTCATAAATAGAATATATATTTAATTCAAATAATGTGTAGAATATATTTTAGACTGTAAATTGTAAGTCTGACAGCTAACGAAAAGGAAGCGTACATCCTTCCTCAACAACCTGTAGAATTTGAGGTAGCATTAAGGTATCAAGTCATAAATGATGCTGAGCATATTATTATTTGCTGAAGTTTAATATTCAGTGATGAGGCTCTGTTGTAATCCCTATTTCACAAATGACTCTACCATTCAAAAGTTTGGAGTTGTGTATGATTATTATAAATTCGTTTTTTTAAAGAAGTCTCTTATGTTCACCAAGGCTGCATTTATTTGATCAAAATACAGTAAATATTGCGAAATATTATTATAATTTAAAATCACAGTTTGATTTTTTTTTTATGTAATTTATTCCTGTGATGGTAAAGCTGAATTTTCAGCATCATTACTCCAGTCTTCAGTGTCTCATGATCCTTCAGAAATCATTCTAATATGATGATTTGCTGCTCAAGAAACATTTTTGTTATTATCAATGTTGAAAACAGTTGTGCTGCTTAATATGTAAAAAAAAAAATCGAAATTTATTACATTTTGTAAACAGATATACATTTTTTTCAGGATCCTTTGATGAATATAAAGTAAAAAAAAAACAGCATTATTTGAAAAACATCTTTTGTAAAGTTAGAAGTGTCTTTACTGTCACTTCTGATCAATTTAATGCATCCTAGTTAAATAAAAATATGAATTTCTTTCAAAAAACCTTATTGACCCTAAACCCTTGAACATTTTGTGTAATGTAAGGAATTTTAAAATTATTTTTAATGCATCATAATTGATACATAGTGCATTATAATACACATTTTTTTAAAAAAACATGAAAGTGATGTGACATACAGCCAAGTATGGTGACCCATACTCAGAATTCATGCTCTGCATTTAACCCATCCGAAGTGCACACACACACCGTGAACACACACCCGGCGCAGTGGGCATCATTTATGTGCCCGGGGAGCAGTTGGGGGTTCAGTGCCTTGCTCAAGAGCACCTCAGTCGTGGTATTGCCGGCCCGAGACTCGAACCCACAACCTTAGGGTTAGGAGTCAAACTCTCTAACCACTAGGCCACGACTTCCCCCCAAACATCCCCATGACTTAATACTTAATAATTATATAAATATTGACAGTATAATTTATAACAACAAATTAAAATAGTTTTTGGAATTGTGTTTTAAATTTTTTTCAAACTCTTGAACGGTGGTGGATGTGTGTCTGCATGAATGTTTGACCTCATTTTTGGGTGCTGCTGGTTTGCTCGTCTCCTCTTCAAGACCTTCGAGCTCAAAGTCATCAGGTGAATACTTGCGTCTGGGAGTGTAGGGTTTATACTCCACCTCTGGTTTGGGTTTGGGGCTGGTGATTCCATTAGGCATGGGTGGCGCCTGAGCCGGAAGGGCCCTCCTGGGTTCATTGGAGCACACTTTGGGCACGCTTTCTGGCACGGGAACCTGTGCAGGGGTGGTGGCCGGACTGGGCGAGACCGATGGAGCGTCGGTCTCCTTGGAAGAACCAGCCTGACTCGCCTGATCCAACTTCAGCTTCTTAACACGGGTCCAAGTCAACTTATCCCGCTGAAGCTCCACCTGCCTGAGCCTCTGAAAGCGGGAGAGTTTCTTCTTCTCCTGGGTCTTGAGCGGCAAAGACACCTGGCTGAGGAAAAAACGTTTCTTAGGCGTACCATCCTCAGATCTGGGCTCGTCAGTCTCAACACTAGAAGTTTCGGTGGGTGCGGCGTTTTCAGACGCCTCTTTTTCGGTTTCGCAAACCTCCGTAGATTCACTCGCCTCCTGTTGTTGCTCAATATTTTGCGCATCAGAAGTCCCAGGAGCATCGGATGCAATATCATCTGCGATTTCTTCACAGAGAGCAAGAAGGTTGAGCTGTCGAGGTGGGGGTTTCTTAGCAGCAGCCGCCCTTTCTTCAGCTAAAGCCGCCAGACGTGCCTTCGTCCGAGCCTGCGGATTCATGGCCTGCTTTTTAGGAACCCCTTGCGAGGAGTCCGTCGCACTTTCCTGGGGCAAAGAGGGCGAAGAAGTGACCTCCTTACACGTCACAGCTTCACCTGTTTGTTTTTTCACCATGTCCTCCTCCTCCAAATCCTCATAGGTTTCGATCTCCACCACGCAATGTTCAATCTCAATATCATCATCCAGAAACGCTTCTGAATCCGGGAGAAACACTTTCGCCATGTCTGTACTTTGTACGCTCTCCTGGAGGGAACACGTGTTCACGACTTCTAACTCATCCATGTCGGAAATGTCTTTACCGGCGAAGGAGTGTTTCGAGATGCTGGTCTCTTGGATGACTTTGAAAAGCGCCTCTAGAGGTGGAGGAGATTTGCTCATCACATCCACACTCACTGTGATTTTCTCTGTCGGAAGCTCCTTATGCTCTTCGACTTTGCTCACTCGCGGTTCGTGAAGCGACTGCAGATCGCTTATATTGGCCACGGGGATTTTGTCAGGTTTGGGTAACGTGATCTCCTCACTTTGAAGGTCAAGCAATCGTCCGTAATTGTGCTCTATTTGCACAGGAAACAAGGTTGCGACTGTTTTAATCGTTTCGGAGACGGATGGCTTTTCTTTCTTCACTCTTGATACATATTTCTTGTTTCCTTTCTTCAACACAGACATATTCTGAGATTTTTTATCTCCAGAGGCTTTCGGCTTCCCCTCATCTTTCCGCCGTCTTCCTCTCGTGCCTTTCTTTTGTGGCGCTTTCAAGCGAGACGACCGTCGAACGGGTTTTCCGTTTTCTTCCCTCAGCTGTACTTTATGTTTCTGCTTAGACGACGGAGTTTCCAACGCTTTGTTTTTCGGAGGTCTCCCTCTCAAAGACTTCTTGGGCATCTGAGCTTTATCTGACTCCACGAGACTTTGATCTATCTTTGTTTTCTTTACGTCAGGTTCAGAAGAAGGCATCTTTCTTTTCTGCCCAGGCATCCTAGAGAGAAATGACAAAGCAAGTTACACGCAAGCACAAAACCAATAATTTCTGCTTTTAAATAAATTAATATATGTTTGTGTTTGCTTCGTGTAAACTCTATTTAAGTACCAGTAAATACTAAAATTAAATATAAAAAAAATTGCAGAAGGAAACAAGAATCAGATCAACAGAAATACTGAATACAGAAGATGAGCAGCTGTCATCCATCATAACGGATTTCTTAAGTGACAGCTGAGGCAATTTACTGACATTTAACTTACAATAAACGCTCCTACAATCTGTAATAACAACAACACTATCATCTATATCCGTCGTGTATTAAATGAACGCAACATAAATCATATAATCTTAATTTTTAACACACATCGACATGTCAACAGCTCAGATCAGAGTCTCTGCTTCTTATATATGAAGTATGAAGTAAACACGAGTCATTTATTCTCATCTTCAGTGTATAATAACATGCTATGATGATTTGAACAGTAGATAAAAAGCATTAAATAAATGATATTTCTGTGTAAGTGTCTCATCAGTCTGACGTCGAGAAGAAAGTTAGCAGAGCTGGCTAACTCCGTTAGCTGTCTCCTTATAAACCCAACGATTTTCTCTACTGTCGATTATTTATTATGAACAAGTAAATAAGACTAACATATAACTATTATGACAAGTGTAAAAAAACGGCAGTGATAAAGTACAGTGCCGAACTTACCTATGTTTTCCTGTTTCTAAACAACAGCTGTTTTCCGCTGTGTGGACCAAAGTATAGCCTCACTTCCGGTACTGAGTCTTCTTCGGCGAATCTGCTGTGTTATTGTATGATTAAACGACACCTACTGGACTAGAGGATAGATAGAAATATAATTTCACTGTTTACCTATAAAGTAGAAAATCCTTATTGCTTTTTAAAGTTTAATTATTATTATGTTTTAACGTGTGTGTGTGTGTGTGTGTGTGTGTAGTTTAATTTGTGTGTGTGTGTGTGTGTGTGTGTATATAAATGTATATGTATTGTTATAGTTCTAATATTATATATAACATTATAAATTGCTATTTATATATAACTGTAAAATAATGATTTTTTTTTTTAATATTAAAATTTATGTTTAATTATTAGTACGTTTTAACTTATGTGTGTGCGTGATATAATGTATTTTTTATTTTTATACAAATATTAATAATAAATTAATAATTGTATTAATAATAATTGTTATTATTTTTAAATTAATGTTTGATATTTTTTACATATATATAGTGCGATTTATTTACCTATTATATTAAAAATATAATATAATACAATAGACACAGTACAGTATATCTATTTTTCGTGCTTAATGCAGTTTTGGCCACTAGATGTCAGTAACGCTCTTCTGATTGGCCGCAGCTGAACTCCCAGAATGCTCCGCGAGGCGCGGAATCCGATTCCGAATATTTACGAAATGGAACAGAAATTTCAGGAGTTGTGATACGCGCATTTCTATTTATAATATACTTGCCTTGTTTTATTCTTATGCTCGGATACACGTAGCGCATGATGTCGTTATGTGAACAGCCGTCAGCTGTGTGAAATAGCGGATGCCACCTTTATGTCGAGTTTCTTTGGTTACCGCTTGTGTTCAGAAGTGAGCAGACAGAAGGAGTCTGATCGACTGACTGAGGATGAGTGCTCCAGACCTGAGCCCTGCTTCCAGCACATCTGCAGACTCCAGAGAGAAACTCCAGGATCTGCTGAATGCTGTGAGAGAGATCCATGACACTGCTCTGCAAGGTACAAGAGCTTTCTCTTCCTCTAGATTCTGGATCTAAAATGATATTTGCTAGTTGCATTACCTTACTAATGCATTATATATTTAAAATGAGATATTTAGATATCTAAAACATCATCAGATATGTTTAAAAATGCATTTAGCTCTTTTTTATTTTTAAATGCATATATCTAACTTATTAGAATAAAAAAATGCATTGTTTTCATTGGTAAATAATAATAAAAAAAATAAAGTCTAATCAATTGAAAACAATATATGTTTTTGCTTTTGCACTGACATCTGCTTTTTCATTTTCAGAATTACAGGCAAAAATAACCAAACTGAAGAAAGAGCGCTGTCTGTAAGTTTAAGGCTTACTGTATATATGGCTTACTGTGTATATATATATATATATATGTATATATATATATGTATGTATATATATATATATATATATATATATATATATATATATATATATATATATATATGTATATATATATATATATATATGTATGTATCTGTATAAGAACATGTAATTAAAAAGTTCCATGAAGATTTTTTATATATCAGTTTGGTTTAGTGACTTTTAATTTATAGACTGATAATTGATGATCATTAAAAATTTTTGAAGGGTCTTTCTTTTGATGAGAGTATTCTGTAATGTCAGATATGATCTCTAGCTGTGATAATTCTGCTTTCTTCTCAGAGACGCTCAGAGACTGGGTGAATTTCACAGCAAGAACCAGCAGTTACGAGAACAGCAGAAGATCCTGCAGGAGAAGATCAGACAGCTGGAGGACAGGTGCTCTGAAAAGGACATTTTTACCTTTTTAGCAACACATGATGTATTTTTTTTCCCCTAATCTTATCCTGAGTTGCTGTTTTTTTTTTGTCTCTGTGTTTAGGGTGCGTTCTGGACCATGTGACCATTGCGCTGTGACGGAGAAGCAGATTAAAAAGACCGACACTGAGTTTGAAGATACTAATCAGAAGAATCTGTCTGTCATCTCTGAACTTGGTGAGCATTTTTGTTTTGTTATTATTATGTGTGGTATTGTGTCTCAACTGCGAGGGAATGTCTACACCTCTGTTACTATCAACCCATCTGCTGTCATGTGTGTGGGTGAGCTTAGAGGCAGAGAGGAAGACTCTGAGGGATGAAAACAGGAAACTGAGCCTTGAGCTGGAGCGACTTAGAAAGCCCGGGTGAGTCTCAAAGTCAAATGAAACATGACAAAATGCCTCTGGAGATCTGTAATGATAAAGTGCATCACATGAGTGTCTGTTTTTAGTGGATGTCTCCGTATGTGTGTCTAGTTCTCCGCAGAATGTGTCTTCTGAGGCCGAGGAGGGGATGATCCCAGACTCTCCTCACCGTCCGCTGTCCTTACCTGTTACCAGCAAGATGAAACGACGGAAAGAGCAGAGCCACGTCCGCTACGCTGAGACACCACTATCACTCTCATACCCTGGTAAGACACTCATGAGAAATTGAAAATGAGAGAAAAAGGCTTCTGGCCTTCATTCATAATTCCCAATATTCCCTTTTTAAAGGGAAAAAGATTTGAAAGTAATTTGTTATTTACTAATTTGGTTATTTGATATATATATACAGTACAGACCAAAAGTTTGGAAACATTACTAATTTTTAATGTTTTTGAAAGAAGTTTCTTCTACTCATCAAGCCTGCATTTATTTGATCAAAAATACAGAAAAAACAGTAATATTGTGTATATTATTACAACTTAAAAATAATTGTTTTTAAATTTATTATACTTTAAATTATCATTTATTTCTGTGATGCAAAGCTGAATTTTTAGGATCATTATCACATGATCCTTTAGAAATCATTCTAATATGATGATTCATTATCAAAGTTGGAAACAGTTCTGCTGCTTAATATTTTTTCAGAACATGTGATACTTTTTTAGGATACTTTGAAGAATAAAAAAAAAAAAAAAAAAAAAAAAAAAGAAGCTATGTTTTTAAAAATAAATATTTTGTAATATATACACTACTGGTCAGTAATTTTGGGGTCAGTAAATTTTTTTTTTTCTTTCTTTTTTTTTTAAATAAAATCAATACTTTTATTCAGCAAGGATGTGTTTTAAATTGATAAAAAGTGATAGTAAAGAAAATATATTATTAGAATATATTTTATTAGAATTTTTTTTATTATTTTTGAATAAATGCAGTTCTTTTTAACCTTTTATTCATCAAATATATTAGACAGCAGAACTGTTTCCAACACTCATATAAATCAGAATATTAGAATGATTTCTAAATGATCAGTGATAGACTGGATGTTACATGTGACATGACACTGAAGGGCTGGCGTAATGATGCTGAAAATTCAGCTTTGCATCACAGGAATAAATTATTTTTTTAAAAGTATATTCAAATAGAAAACTATTATTTAAGTTTGTAATAATATTTCACAATATTACTGTTTTTTCTGTATTTTTGATCAAAGAAACCAGGCTTGATGAAGAGACTTCTTTCAAAAACATTAAAAAATAGTAATGTTTCCAAACTTTTGGTCTGTACTGTATATCATGAGTGTGTGTTTGTATTAATATAATTATTTTAAATTAAATATAAAAATTTTAATTTGTTTGCATTTGCAGGGCGCAGGGGAGAGAGGTCTGTGTGTGCTCATAGGTGTTGTGTTTGAGACATGTGAAATGGATGTCACTTGTATTGCAGGTATTATGAGCTGATCTTCATCTAGAATTTATATTATTAATACATACATATTATGTCTAACCATAACCAATAAGATAACAGTCAATGTGAGTTTAAAGGTATTTTTCTTAAAACAAATGCAAATATGCATGTGTTAAATATTTTAGACTTAAATGAATTAAAATGTACATTTTCTTTTGAAGCCGTATGTTTCAGATGATGTTCTCTGTAAGGATGACATGAATGTGTTTTTATTTTAGAGCCTCAAACAAAGAAACATTTCAGGACTGTGGTTCCTGAGACCTGCCGGATGGACGTCTGTCCAGAACAGGTTCTGCCTGGTCTTCATCAATAGTTTGACACAATCTCAGTCATGTGTTATATCCCAAAATGCCTTTTAGATTGAATTTCAGCTGTGCATTTTGAAGATGACCATGCTTAGTTATATACAGAAAGCCTCTGTTTATCCACACTGGCAGTGTTTAGAAGTGTGTGTTCACGTGTCAAATGTGTTTTCCCTCCAGTTTGATGATAAAGATGATGATGATCTTCACACTGAACAAAACCAACAACCCGAGTCACATGACTGCACAAACATGTAAAGAGACACTCTTAAATCCAAATAAGCTTCCTTCTGAGCTCTTAATAATGACCGAAAGGTATCTGGAGCAAATACTTTATAACAGTAGCTATTTTTTCCAGAGTCACTGCAGTGCAGAATGACGAATCGCCATCTGTTTTGCGTTGCCATACATTGGGTTCTCGAGAGCAGCAGCCACCTGCAGGTGACTTTCCCCACACACCTTCAAACACCAGCACACGTGTGCCAGTTAAAGTGAAGAGAAAACAGACGGATGGCAGGAAAAGAGAGATTTCTGATTCCAGCCTGGATGATCCTGATGAAACCGAAATCAAGGGGATGATGTTGGCTTCCACTCCAACTAACAACCGTATACAGAACAAGAATCAGAAAACAACGGTTAGACACAGTCAGACCCCAGCAATACAGCAAATCACCTGATTTAGCCATTTGAAAACAGTTTTACATGAAATGCATAAAATTAAAACACACTTGAGTTGGTTTGAACTGTTATGTTTGTAGGATTCAAAGAAGAGGAAATGTTTGGACCAGCACACGCCTCGCAAAAGTTCTCTTCAGAACCAAAACATTTCTTTTCCATACGGTAATACAGATCTATAATGAACAGTGTCCATTAATAGTTCTGGAGTAGTTCAGGTTGAATGTTTTACTGATGTTTTTTGATTATTTGGTCAATATTTGTCACAGATCAGAGCTGGAGTGTTGATCCAGGAGCTGATCTGGATCAGTATGATACGGAGAGCTCTCCTCACCCAGAGGTACATATTTATGCTACCATTTATGCTACCAAGTTTTTTTTTTTTTCCATTTGATCAAAAGCAACAACAAAGACATTTATAATGTTACAAAAGAATTTAAAAGTAATGCTGTTATTTTGAACTTTTTTATCCATCAAAGAAGTCTGAGAAAAAAAAATGCATCACCGTTTCCACAAAAATATGAAGCCACACAACTACCATCTATGATTTCTGAGGATCATGTGACACTGAAGAATGGAGTAATGATGCTGAAAATACAGCTTTGATCACAAAAATGCATGACATTTTACAATATATTACAATAGAAAAGTTATTTTTGTAATTTTTTGTTAATTGTTATAATGTTTCAGAATATTACTGTTTTACTGTATATTTGATCAAATAAATGCCACTTGGTGAGCATAAGAGAGTTCTTTCAAAACCTGACCCCATCCTGGTCAATTGGTTATTTTAGCTGTATGTCACTAAAACAAAAATCTAAAAATATGACATTTTTCCCCACGTTGCATTAGGCCAGAGCAGACATAGAAACGGTGGACACTGACTGCACGTTTGTGAGCCACAGTCTCCTTCTGAGAGGCCAGAAGAGGATGGGACAATCCCAAACCACTGGTATTACATGAACGAACAACAGATCTTGTTTCTTCAGAGTAATGTCTTAACCAACTCTAGACATCATCTACGTGTGATTGATCAACAGGAATCGGGCAGAAGGCAAACGACAGCCTTGCTGACATCTTCGATAAGACAGGATACGGAGAATATGAGTCGTGTCCACAGGAAGAGAGTTTGGATCCTAAACGAGACGGTACATATGAGGAGGAGAGAGAGGAAGATGATGAGGAGGAAGAACAAGTGGCAGCAGGTAACGTTTCATCATTTCCAACTTTTTTTTCTAGTCTTCCACTATTTTTTTTCTACTTCTTTTTTTTTTTTTTTTTTTTTGTCCATTTTCATTCAACTTTTTTAACAAACACACTGTGATTGTTCAGATGAATTCCTCCGGCCTGCAGACCCCAAACGAGTGACGTCCGACAATAATAAATCTAGCAGGTGAGTAATATATGATGCTTTTATTGATAATAAATGTTCTTGTTGAGCTGCTTTGGAAAGACTTATATTGTGAAAATAATTATACAGATACATTTAAATCATTGAGATAACATTATAGTTTTTTTAAGTTTTTAAGTTTTAGAAAGTTTTAAATGAATTTTCATTATTTATAAGTTATTGTTTTGTAAATAAGTCTATATTGTTTTTATTTATTTTACTTATTTTAAATTAATTAATTAATTAATTAATTAAGGTTTTAGTTTTAGTACATCAAGTTGAAATGTTACTTTGGCAACTACCTGAAATATTTCTTTATTTCAGTTAATGTTTATTTTATTCCAGGTAACATGTTTTTTATGGGTTTAGTTATATTAAAGTTTTACCTTGGTTTGAAAGTATTTTTAATGTTTTGTCCATGCAAAGAACTGCAAAGAGATTGCATAGCTTCAAATGCATATGGTGCTAAAAAAAAATAATGTCTTAAAAGTCCACAAAACAAATGAATAAAAATGCTTCAAATCATAAAATGAATAGCAAAATAAAATGATTCATAAAAGACATTTCTACATGTTTTGCTTCTGTTCCAGGGATAAGTCTTTTGCTTGTGTGGATGTTGTGCGTAAGAAAGACGAAAGGAGAAAACTGAAAGGCCACTATTGTAAAGAGTGTGAAAATGTGAGCCAGTTTATACACTATATGACCAGATTTATCTCCTTCTTCTAAATAATGATACCATTGATCATTAACAATGTTGTAATTAAGAGCATGCTGTTGTTTCAGTACTATGCAGACCTTCCAGAAGAAGAAAGACAGAAAAAACTGTCTTCCTGTTCACGTCATCGCTATAGCTAGATACATCCTTCCTTTCACTAGAGAGATTTTGTGGGGTGTGTTTTTCATATAAACAGAGATGTGTGTGGAGAGGTGTTGTGTTTTGTGTGCATTTTTGACTAATTGCAGAAATGTACTATATAACACTAATAATGCTACATTACATTTGTACAGATGCATTGTTTCCCAGCACATACAGTGACTATGAGACTTTTAATCTATAGACTTCCTGTGAAAGGAAGAATGACACGTTTCTTTTATTAATTTATCTTGGTCACTGAAGCATTAAGACGGCATTCTTTGCTCTCAACAGGCTACATCAAAGAGGACGACCAGCCGGACGTGCGCATACGCAGGAGACGTCCGTACCTCGCCATGTTCTCACCGAAAGCCAAGTCACAAAAACATCAGCACTGAGTGCATCCGTTAGAAGTTCAGATATGATTTAAAAACCACACTGGAACTAAATGGATGAATATGCAATTCTGTCTGCTCATGTGCTGAATTATAGCTGCTTATGTTATTTACATGTCTCATCTGTGAGTAATTCAATGTCCTTAGATTTTATGAAATGACCTTGAGTAATAAACAAACCTTGTTTTGTCTATAAGAGAAGAACTGCGTAAATGACATTTCGTACACTTGATTTTGACTCATTTGTAAAAAATACTTTTATCCTGTAATAAAATAATAATAAAATTGTTTTTTTTTTTTGAAAGTGCATTTGTTTTCAGTACATCCAAGCATAGGATTGTGCTAAGTTATAGTAGCAAAATTATTTATCAAACAGGATGGAGAAATTAATTATTTTGTTGACAATAATTTTTGCCTTTTATACATTAATATAATTTATATAAAGTTTTTCTATTCGGCATATAACATTCTGAATAGTGCATAATTTTAGGCCTTTATAGTTAATGGTAATATTAATATGATTTTGGAATTGTAAGAACATTTTTTGTTTAATTTGAGCTCTTGTGCTCTTGAAAATACTTGATCTAATTTAGTGTTCCTGGTCAAAAAAGACTGGCGTTGCTTTTAAAAATTGCTTGTAAATCTCTGATTATGCTATATTATCACCAAATCTTGGATTCAATCTTTATGTCAACTTTTCTTCCTATTACATTTACATTTAATCATTTAGACGTATTGTGTTTATTACACTTTACACATATTACGTGTTTATTACACGTTACACATATTACACGTTTTGTTTCTTTTTGAAGTTGATTAATTCTGAGCTTATGCCAGTTTTGAGTAAACATTTGTCCACTGAGGAGAACAACACATGTTTATGACAGAGTTTCTATCTACACAGACTAGATCAACTTTAAATAAATCCTTCAAACCACTAATTCAGATTAAAAAGTGTTTAATTAAAAGATAGATATGGAAGAAAAAATAATTTGAAGTCTGAATGTCATTGAAAGGGAAAGCTCTGTAAACACTGAAGTCATTCTAAAAATTGAATTATGAAATAATACTTTCATTCAAAAACGAGTTGATAAATAGATCAAATATAATATGTAAAATGTAAAAAAAAAATAAGTAGAATATGGAGCAAATTTTATTAGTAAATCCTACTCTGTGAGCAGTTTTATTTTCGGAATAAAAGAAACTCCACTCCTGGTCAAATTTACAGTAACACAACATGAGGTTAAACTAAATTTCTGGTACTTTTTGGTCACTACTTGATGCCCAATAAAGTTTTTTTTTCCCTGAAGCAAACCAGTTAGGCCTACACTATTTCTGTGTTGTGAGGAAACCCACGTGTGACTTCAGAAGGGCGTTCTCTGTGTTAACAGCTGCTGGGAGCAGCACTTTCTGTCAGGTTTTCTTACCTGTTGAGATGGATCGCAGACAGAGGCAGGCGGCTCTCTCTTTCCTCAACAACATCTCACTGGATGGAAAAGCAGCGGAGGCTGAGGATGAGGCCAGATTCACTCTTTTAACATCTGCTCCAGATGTGCGACCACAAACAGCTTCAGGAGAACAGCAGCCCAGTGCAGAGGAGTGTGAAGTCAGAACATCTCTTCTGGACACTGAATCCAAAGTGAACATCTCTCGAGAGCTTCAGAGGTCTGGCATTTTCCCCTTTTCCCCCTCGTAGCTATTGTAATACTCCCAAATGAGTTTTTCAACAGAACGGATTTGAAAATGTGAGCACTGTGTACATTTGTTTTTTCATTTATGTTTTCTTACAGTAAGTTTTTCACAAGTGTTGTACGACCCAGAAGCAGCAGACGAGTTCATTTCATCAAAAACATGAGACAACATGATACTCGCAATGGAAGGTAACAAATATATGGCAAGACTGCACAATTTCAGGGTTATTATAGTTAATTAAAACTCAAGAAAAGTTCTGAAATAAAATAAACGTCATATATATATATATATATATATATATATATATATATATATATATATATATATATATATATATATTAAAATTAAAAAAACTTATTTTATTTCAGCTAGCTGTAGGCCCTAAACGTTTCTCAGTTTCATTTAGTTTAGTAGGCTACAATAGCTAAAACTATATAGACATAAAAAATGACTAAAACTTTAACTAAAATTAAAATGAAAACAGAACACAGAAAAATAAAAACTAATTCAAACTATCTATCTATAAAAACTGCAATAGTATCATGATATAACGCTGATGTAATTAACAGTAACAAATATTAATAAAAGCTTAATAAAAATTAATGAAAGGTATTTTTCATTTTTAGTTCATGTTAACTAATACAACACTAATAACTCAAATATACCAGGTTGTGGACATGAGCTTCAAAGTCTTCATCGAGAACTTGTTAGAGATACCAAAATAATTCAATATTTTCCAGACCAGTAGATTTGTGTGAATATAATTGTGTTTATATAATTTATTTGTGAGATCTGCGTAATTGGACTGAAACCACAGATGACACAACAGCAGGATCGAGTGGCTCTTCTGAGGAGAACAGCACATGTTTATGACAGGGTTTCTACACAAACTTTAAAAAAATCCTTCAAACCACTAATTCAGATTAAAAAGTGTTAAATTAAAAGGTAGATATGGATGAAAAAATTATTTGACGTCTGAATGCCATTGAAAGGGAAAGCTCTGTAAACACTGAAGTCATTCTAAAAAAAATAAAAAAAAAGGTAATAAACTGTCTAATGTTTATGTTCCTGTAGGATAGTTTTGATCAGTGCCAGAAGAGCTCTATACGGGATGTTTTCTGTCCTGCGCTATCAAGACTTCAGCCAGAACAAGTGAGTCCTGCTTCTATTTACATCAGATTCTGAATACAGGTCATCTCAGACTCATATGTTGTCTCCAGATCAGAGGTTAGACTGCGGCCATCAGAAGAACTTCAGCAGAGAAGCTGTGATTGGTCGCGATGCTGTTGAACCTGGAGCCAAGGGTAAGGTGAGGTCCACTTGAAATTAAAACTACTGAGCTGGTCTATTTTGGATTCTAAGTTTCCTAACTAATATTTGGTTTGTCAACCGTCAGACAGTGTCATATACAAAACTTCTGTCTCACACTAATGCTTTGAGCGGCAGCGCTGACGTCTTCGCACAGCATTCTGGGTCACAGTGTGTTTTGAGTTCAGCATGTAACATCCTCGCTCAGACGGGAAAAAAGAGAGGTTAGTGAGGATGAACTACATCTTCACATGTCAAATTCACCTTGCTGTCTTGTGTACTTATTTAAATAAATAAAAATTAATATTTAGTGTTTTTAAGTGACATAACTTAGGGTAAAAAGAATTTAAAAAAATAAAATAAAAAAGTTTGACAATTGTAAAAGCAGTTCACAAATTAAAAATGAATGAATTTATAAGTAAAATCAGTTTAATATAAATATACATTTTTTTTAAATAAAAATCCAGATTTTTCCCCTTTTAATCTTTTTTTTTTATTTCCAGAATTCCCTTATGTATATTTATTGATTAATTTATTTACTTATTTACTTACTTTTTTTTTTGAGATTTTTTTTTGAGATTTTGTTTTTTTTTTGTTTATTATTTGTTAGAAGTTGTTAATTAATAATAATAATAATAATTTTTTTTAGTAATAATATGCTGATTATTTTTTTATGATGATAATTTTTTATTTTTTTTCTGATGTTTTTTTTCTTCTCTTTAAATCTTTTTTTTTGTTTTTTTTTTTTTTTTTTTTTTTTATTTTTTTTTTTTTTTATTAAGCATGTTGATTTTTTGTGATGAGAATTTTTTTTTTTTTCTGAACAACTTACTTTATATATATATATATATATTTCTTTAGCTTTTAATTAAAAAAAAAATCCAGAAATCCCTTATATTTGTTTAACATGCAGAATTCAAAGGGAAAAACATTGATGATTATGACCCAAATCTTCTGGATGATCCACAGTGGCCTTGTGGGAAACACAAACGAGTGCTAGTCTTTCCATCTTTAATGGTGAGAGCAAAATCAGTCCACGCATATGAAGCTTGTCATACAGGAACATCATTTGTTTATAATGTTATAGTAACATTTTATGACAGTTTCACACCTGTTTAATAAATATACTAATGCTGCTTATGGGGGAAAATCATTCAAAAAGTTCATGAAAATGATCTTTGCCTAAAACCTTTATTTTTTATCTCATCGATGAAGTGCAGCATTTGAAACTGTTCAAAATAAGAAGCATTTTCTTCCTTTTTCAGACAACGGTCATTGAATACGTGAAGCTGTCCGACCTGAAGAAAGACATGAATGAAACATTCAGTGATAAGTTTCCACATGTTCAGCTGACCCTCAGCAAAATCAGAAGGTAAAGACTTCCAGTTACCCAACTTAAAAATACTGATATCTAGAAGCATTCTAATTGGATGTATTGTTTTCTTTTACTGTGACATTCTCAGTCTGAAAAGAGTTATCAGTATGTTAGTAGAGGTGGGTTGTTGGTATGGGGGGATTGCGATTGCAATGGCTTATGTCTATTTTGAAAAGCTCGCCCTGCACGGTAAACTGGACAAGCAGAATCGTAAACTTTGCGCCGGAGCTTGTATCCTCCTCGCTGCCAAAATAAGCAATGACCTCAAGAGGCCAGAGGTCAAACACCTCATAGATGTACGTAAAGCTCAGTGATATCTATATCTGCTCTCTGAATTTCTAATTCAATCAATGATTGATTTGTTTCTCACTGGATGTCCATTAGAGACTGGAGGAGCGACTGCGGCTGAATCGCAGGGAACTGTTATCGCTGGAGTTTCCTGTGCTGGTGGCGCTCGAGTTTAAACTGCATCTGCCACAGCGGGAGATCTTACCGCACTACAGACGCCTCTGTCAGACCACCTGAAGCCACACCAGACCAGATCCTCAAAACCCACACCAGAACTCCTGGTGTTCTGTTTTTGTTTGGTATTTTGATTTAGTGTTCTTTTACGTCATGTAGACAAAGATATGTAATAATGATTATGTGTTCTATGATTTAATTTTTTTTTTTTTTTTTTTGCAGGAAAGTAAGAGAAAAAAACACAGAGATGGTCAATGAAATGCTTTTATTTAATATTGCAAAAACTGATTTAAAATACTAAGAAAAGTTATTTCATAATAGAATATAATTCATGGGGCAATTTCATATATATTTCACTGAGACATGTTTATGATATTTGAAATTGTATTTGTATTTATTTGTGAAATAAGATGCTGTGAAAAAGGTGCAGAAAACTACAGCAAGAATCACTCGAGCTACATTCATTGGATTTGATGCATCAGTAACTTTGGTTGCACAGCTTCTCTAATGCTTTTGACATCTCATCTGTACTTCCTCTGTTCTATAGGCCACGCCCACTGTGACAAGCAGCACATTTATAACCAATAAAAGCCTCAGTGAAATGAGCTCTAAATGTGAAAAGCAAACAACAACAACGAAAAAAAAAAAAAAAACTATAATTAACCGGAATTTTTGATATAACATAAAAATAGATTTAAAAAAAAAAAAAATTAATATATTTTTAACACAAATGACTTTTTATCCTGTACTTTTCTTTTTACTTATTTTTTTTTACAAAACAATAAACAAAACAAAGCAATAGATGTAAAATTGTTCGACACAAATTTATTCACAATAACGACAGAATAGAGATGTATTAAATAAAATAATATACATTGAATTAAAAAAAATATGCAAAAGTAAAAAATCTTCCATGAAAGGAATCTTTTTTTTTTTAAATGAATGATTCTGAATACAAAAATGATAAAGAAAATAATAATAATCTCAAAATACTGTTTTGTTATTATAATTAAAAAATAAACTTAATCAATTTACACGTTATATAGCTGTGATGGTCATAAAAGAAGGCTTTGGCTGTTTTTGGAAATCCCAGTCACTATTATAAAATAAATCACTAATACTTTTATTTGTTTTTCGTTTGACTTTTATTTTGAAAATCCGAGGCATGTCGTCATAGGGGTTGCCCCACCAACCATCGTAGGTCTTGTCTCACATCTATTTTTATCTGACACCTTGTCGGTAACGAACTAACTTGTCGTTTTAAACCACGTTTTAGCGGTTTTGGTCAAAACTAGTCATAAGTAGAGTTACATAAAAAATCTAAGTCGATATTAACGAACCCTACACGAGTTTTACTCTAGTAATCTACGCGATAAAGCGTTACAAGCGTCTCGTTTTTAGTCTGTTTGAATCTAACGTAAACCTTCTGTCAGCTAACATGGACCAACTTGAAGTAACTACAAAAGAAACCAAGGTGAGATTTCCGAACAGTTTGATGTCACATTTTATGTCTGTCGAATTATGTGGACAAAAATCCGGGAAGTGGTAAAATATGAGTTGGTTTAGTACAAGGCCTATCAACCATTATACAACAGAAGGGTGAGTAATGAGCCTAAACCAGACTTAGACTGGTCTAAACCTGCCTGACACGTGATGACTCAACTCTGACTCAGCTGGACTGGAGTTAAACAGTGGTGAACTTTACCCAGTTAGAACGTATTTGAATAGAACAGAATAATAAGGTAGTCTTATCATGTGCAAATGTTTATGGGTGAAGTTAAAGTGTTAGTTCAGCCAAAAATGAAAATTATGTCATTAATGACTCACCCTCATGTCGTTCCAAACCCGTAAGACCTCCGTTCATCTTCGGAACACAGTTTAAGATATTTTAGATTTAGACCGAGAGGTTTCAGTCCCTCCATTGAGAATGTATGTACGGTATACTGTCCACGTCCAGAAAGGTAATAAAAACATCTTCAAAGTAGTCCATGTGACATCAGAGGGTCCGTTAGAATTTATTGAAGCATCGAAAATACATTTTGCTCCAAAAATAACAAAAATAACAAAAATTACGACTTTATTCAGGATTGTCTTCTCTTCCGGGTCTGTTGTGAACGCGACTGCTGTGACTGTTGACGTACGACACTGCAGTGTTGTGAACGCGCTCACAACAGACCCGGAAGAGAAGAAAATGCTTAATAAAGTCGTAATTTTTGTTATTTTGGAGCAAAATGTATTTTCGATGCTTCAATAAATTCTAACGGACCCTCTGATGTCACATGGACTACTTTGATGATGTTTTTATTACCTTTCTGGACGTGGACAGTATACCGTACATACATTCTCAATGGAGGGACAGAAAGCTCTCGGACTAAATCTAAAATATATCTTAACCTGAGTTCCGAAGATGAACGGATGTCTTACGGGTTTGGAACGACATGAGGGTGAGTCATTAATGACATAATTTTCATTTTTGGCTGAACTAACCCTTTAACTTAAGCATGTGGACTTTAAAACTCTTGATCTGGACTCATGTCATCGTTTTGAAGGGTTAAGTATGCCAAATAAACATTGCAGTACTTAAAAACAGTGTTATTTTAGTATTACTTATGTTATACGCATTATAGTATTTAAGAGTTAGCTTTTATTTTCATATTTTCAGTGTTAATTTTAGTTTGTGCTTTTGTCATTCTTAGTTTTCCATTAATATTTCTGTTTTTTTTTTGTTACATTTATTTTACTTTTAGTAATTTGAATGCTTAAATTAAATATATATATATATATATATTTCAGTAAGGCAACATTTCTAATTTTCATTTAAGTTTGTTCTATTTTAATTGATTACCACTAGGGCTGCGAAACGATTAATCGTGATTAATTAATTCAAAAAAAAGTTTATGTTTACATACTATATGCATATATTTACTATGTATATATAAATACACACACATATATGTATATATTTTAAAAAAATGATGTATTTGTATGTAAACACTTGTATATAATTTATATATAAATATAAACTAATATATATTTACATACATTATATTATATATATACTTATATTTTTTCTTAATATATACATGTATGTGTGTGTATATATATATATATATATATATATATATATATATATATATATATATATATAAAATTAATATACACAGTACACACACATATAGTATGTGAACATAAACTTTTATTTTGAATCGATTAATCATGATTAATCATTTTGCAGCCCTAATTACAACATTATTTCAGTTACTAAAATAATCTACTAAAATAGTTTAAAAAATAGATTGTTTTTACATATGGTTATATATTTCTGTTCATGTAAAATAGTAACAAAATATATATTTTAAATCTTTCTATTTGACTGATTTAATGTGAGACAATGCTTATTGATGAGGTTATTAAAGGGATAGTCCATACAAAATTGCTTCTTTCTTCTGCGCAACACAAGAGAGAATATTTTAAAGGGTGTTGGTAACCAAACAGTTTCGATTCTCGTTGACTTCCATTGTATTTTTTGTTATATTTAAAGAATGAGAACCAAAACTGTTTGTTTACCAGTATTCAGAATATCTTCTCTTACATTCAACAGAAGAAATAAAATCAAAGTTTGGAAAATTTCCGGAAAATTTCCAAAAATTTACGAAAGATGCCAAAAATTATTATTAATTTTCTGTTTCCTAAATTTATTGGAAATTTTCCTAGTTTGGAATGACATGAGGGTGAGTAAATGATGACAGACTTAAGATTTTTGGCACATGTGACAGGACTTTTATTCTGCTTGTCATCTGTTGATGGTGTTAATTGTTGGAATGTGAGCCTTACCTCTGCAGATAGAGTTTATCAGTCGTTCATGTCTGTTTCGTGTCATTTTTCCAGAGCCCATGGGGCGCTCCTGTCCTGGCAGCAGCTCCCTGTTCTCTGGCTGATGTTATGAGTGAGCAACTGGCCCGACAGCTGCATGAGGAGGGCAGCCCTTTCCCAGAAATCCCAGAGTGAGTCTCAAACTCCTACATATCAGATTATTAGCACTGTTACAAGTCTAGTAGTGGATTACTTCTATATATAGAAACAATAGTAATATATGATATAGTCACTTGGAATTTGCCTTTTTAGTACCTATTGTATATTTACATTTTTTTTTTCTGAACCACTATGTGTTTAACTACAAAGTCATTCATCTTGCATTTATACTTAAATCACTAAAGCAGCAGCGGAATTCTCCTCATGAAATGTTTAATTGTTTAAAGCAAATATGTCATGATTTCTGAAGGCAAACACATCTTTTGTGTCCATTTACTTGTATTATATTCAGTACCGATCTGGACCTGAGCTGCGCTCCTGAAGCAGACACGTCCAGCGACCTGATTCTGGCCCAGATGCTTCAGATGGAGTTCGACCGCGAGTTTGATACGCAGCTGCGCAGGGAGGAGAAGAAGTTTAATGGAGACAGCAAAGGTAAAGTGAAAAAAATTCAATTTAAAACAATGTGTGTTTTCATCTGTTGGACTTTCACTCTGCATGTGTATATATATAAAAGTTTGGTTTAACTTGAAATTGTGATAAATATATTGCTGTTGTACAGTAGAATGTATTTTTCAACATAATAATATTAAAATAAAATTAAAATTAATTGGTAAATAATAATAAAATTAACTTTATTAATTGTTTATTTTTTTAAAGTATCACAAATTTTCTTTCATGTTTTAATTTGAACAAAAACCTTTGTTTGCGACAAAAATAAAAGGAATTATCAAATTTTAATTTAATTTAATTTTAAAAGATTGATTGTTAATGTTTTATTCCTTCATTACCACTGTTTTTGCTAATCAATATTTAATTAAATTAAATTAAACATTTAATTTGGCTCTATTATTAGATTTTTTTTAGACATTATTAAAATGTTAATGTTTTATCAATTCAATGTATTATACATGCTTTTTGATTATTAAAAGTTTATTAAACCATTAAAATGGAAAATGCAAAATTTGGGAAAAATAAAGCAGATTTTAATAGGACCATAAAAGTGTAATTTTTCTTTAATTTAACCATTAAAATTGAATCCAGAGAAATTAAAAGGGGGGGGGGCAGAATCTAGAAAAATACAAATACATGATATTATATAATATAACATACATAAACAAACATGCATAAACATTTATTTATTTATGTATGTATGTACAAAAAAAAAAACCTTAATTAATTTAATTTCCAGTCTCCATATCCTTTGAGAACTACCGCATGGTTCATCCATATGAGGACAGTGACAGCTCTGAAGATGAGGTTGATTGGCAAGATACTCGCCATGACCCCTACAAAGCTGGTGAGCTTGTTTGTGCTACACAGAAAATCATATTTTTATGTGCCCTTAGCAGTTAATATTTTGTTACCTGACTGCATTTGATTTACTTACTTTCTCAGTCAAACCAACAACGACCCCTAAAAAGGGATTTGTTGGAAAGGGCAAGAACATCACCACCAAACATGACGAGGACGTCTGTGGACGGAAGAACACGGCACGCATGGACAATGTCAGGCTTGTTCACACATTATCCAACATGACATGTTAAATTGTTCTTGCAGTTGTAATGATTTCAGTCTCTGAATGCATCTATGCAGTTTGCTCCCGAGGTGCAGGTGGGAGACGGGATCGGCATGGACCTGAAGCTCTCCAACCATGTGTACAACGCTCTGAAACGCCACTGTGACACCGAGCAGCGCCGTAGCGCTCGACTTCATGAGAAGAAGGAGCACTCTACTGCTGTGAGTCCCTTTTCCCTTTTAGGAGCCCAACCCATTCTTTATGAATTATTTTGTTTTCATTTTATTTTATACAATTTTAAGGGTTTTCAGACTTCTTAAACTGTAGAAGAAAGATAAAAAAGTAAAGAGTAAAGAGCTTACCCATTTTTTTTAATTGTTTAGCTTATTTTAGTTTATTTTATTGTAGGGATTTTCAGACTAATCCAACTGTAGAAGAAATGTAAAGAGTACAACCCATTTTTAAAATGTATTATTTTATTTTATTTAGTGCTGTAGATGATTTTTTTTCCTGTAGTAGTTTTGTAAGTAATAGTTTTTGTTTACATAATATATGTATGTGTATTTATTGTGTATTTATAAATACACACACACACACAGAGTATATATTTTGAAAATATTTGCATGTGTATATATATTTATATTCTTATATTTTATATTATATATACATATATTTAATATATAAACATAACATATTTTTCTTAAATATATACATTCATGTGTTTGTGTTTATTTATACATAATAAATATACTCAGTATACACTCATATATTATGTAAACAAACTTATTTTGGATGCAATTAATCGTTTGACAACACTAATTTTATTTTTGTTTTTTTTATTTTAGGGGGTTTTAGACTCAGAAAAGTAATGTAATGCAAAGAGCCCAACTCAATTGTTATTGATTTTATTTATGTTAATTTATTTTGATTAATTTAATTTTAGGGGTTTTCAGACTCCACAAACTGCAGAAGAAATATAATGTCAAAAGTTTTATTTTATTTGTTTCATTTGATTTATATTTTAGTTAATTTAATTGTATACAAACTGTAGAAGAAATGCAATGTAAAGAGCCCAACCCATTATTTATTTTACTTTAGTTTCATTTATTGTAGGGATTTTCAGACTCAACCACCTGTAGAATAAATGTAATGTGACGTAAACCATTTTTTTAATTATTATTATTATTTTATTTAATTTGTGATTTTTTTTTTATTTTTTATTTTACCTGATTATTTTAGGGGGTTTGAGACTCAACAAACTGTAGAAGAAATGTAATGTGTCCACTTGTATGTGTTGACTGTACATTTCATGTCCTCTTTTGCTCAGGAACAAGCTGTGGACCCCAGGACCAGACTGCTCATGTACAAAATGGTGAATGCTGGGATACTGGAGAACATCAATGGCTGCATCAGCACAGGAAAAGAGTCGGTGGTTTTCCACGCTAATGGAGGGAGGTGTGTGCTTTACATCATTGTGTATGCAGCTCGCTTAAGTCTTGCAATTAATGCAAGTGTGCATTAATTAAGCAGTGTTAATCTCAATGTGTCTCGTGCAGCTTTGAAGAGAAGATTGTTCCAGAAGAGTGTGTCCTCAAAGTTTTCAAGACCACCCTGAATGAGTTTAAGAACCGGGACAAATATATCAAGGATGACTACCGCTTCAAAGACCGCTTCAGCAAGCTGAATCCTCGCAAAATTATCCGCCTGTGGGCTGAGAAGGAGATGCACAACCTCACCAGGTGATAAACAGATTCATTGAACTGTATAAGATAAGTATTTGTCATTTAATTTGACACGTGACTGATTTAAATGCCCTGGGTAAATTAAGATTACACTATAACATAATATTGTTTCATCTACTTTTTCATGCCATTTCACACATAAATGTACGCTTGTAGGATAAAGAAAGCAGGGATCCCGTGTCCCGAGGTGGTGATCCTGAAGAAGCATATCCTTGCGATGTCATTCATTGGAAAGGACCACGTTCCTGCACCTAAACTGAAGGACGCTATTCTGAGTTCTGAGGATATGAAGAAAGCATACTACCAAGTGCTAAACGTGAGTGTACTGGAATACCACAACAATCTTTGCTATTGTTAAATGGATATTGGGTAAAAAAATAAGAAATTATATTTTGAGACATTATTGTGTCCATACAGGATTTTTGCTACTTGCACGTTAAAGTGCTTACTTGTCACAAAATAAAATAATAATAAATAGTAAGTCATATTTCTGTTTTAATTTTAGGGTAAAATTTGACTTGGATATTTGCTCTTGATATTCAGCTCTTGTTCTCTGTCTCACAGATGATGCAGCGTCTGTATCAAGACTGTAACCTGGTTCATGCTGATTTGAGTGAATACAACATGCTCTGGCATGACGGACAGGTTTGTATTAAGCCAGTTAAAACATTCCTAGTAGCACATCTTTTAAAATTCTGCAGAAAAAGCAAGGCTAGTCATGTGTTCATCAACTACACTACTGTTTAAAACTTATTTGATCAAACATGCAATAAAAACACATTTTGCGAAATATTTCGATTTAAAAACAACTGCTTTCTATTTGAATAGGTTTTAAAATGTAACTTATTTTTGGGATGCAAAACTGAATTTCCAGCATCATTACAGTCATTCTTATTTGCTGCTCAAGAAACATGATTATCAATTTTGAAAACAGTTGTGCTGCTTTATATTTTTGTAGATACTATGATGCATTTAATTTCAGAAGTTTATAAACTATAAAATAAACAGCATTAATTTATAACATGATAAATGTATGTACTGTCCCTTTTAATTAGTTTAATTCATCCTTACTGAATCAAAGTACAATTATTTATATATATATATATATGTGTGTGTGTGTGTGTGTGTGCACATTTAAATCTTATTAACCCCATGACTCCTTAAAGTTATTTTTATTTATTTTTTTCTCTTATGAAGGTGTGGTTCATTGATGTGAGTCAGTCCATAGAGCCCACTCACCCTCACGGTCTGGAGTTCTTGTTCAGAGACTGTAGGAATGTGGCCACAGTAAGTGTCCGAACTATCTTGTGGTGTAATAAAGAGCTCTGTAATAGCTCTAAAGCAAGGTTGCGATCATTAATGAATGCTGTTGTCTTCTCTCTAGTTTTTCCAGAAAGCTGGTGTGGCTGAAGCTCTCAGTGTATTTGAGCTGTTCAACACTGTGTCTGGACTGCAGATCAACAGCGATAATGAGGCTGATTTCTTAGCCCAGGTCTGGATTTCAAACATTTTTTAGAAAGGTCCAACTGATATTTAAAACTCGGTTGTTTAAAATCAATCGTGTCGTACGTTTTTACAGATTGAAGCCCTGGAGAAAAGAAATGAAGATCATGTGCAGAAATCCAGCAGGAAAATCTTCATGGACACCAGTGAAGGCAGCCCACCCCAATTAAACACTGATGATGATGATGATGATGATTAACACAAGCACAATAGTCATTTGAAAAATAAAGGAGAGAAAATCCCTCCATTCACAAATAAGTTGCAGAATGGGACGAACGCCATGTCCATGTGACATCCTCGCGCTGTCCTTCTGCTGTTAATGCGTTTGCTCGGTGTTGAAAGTGACACGTGGTCATTTAAGACATCGAGCATAACCTGTCATTTTTTAACAGACCATTTTGAAAGATGGTCAAAAACAGAAAAAATAAGGAAACCAGTAACTATAAAGACACATGTAGAATTTAGTTAGAATTGTGTGGTGATAAAAATGTGTCTCCTTCCACAATGAGAGCAAGCAGAGAATGAAGATCTCTTGAAGATCTCTGAATGCTCTGAATTTGTGTGTGGATTTGAGCTTTGATGATGAGCAGAACTCAGGACATTGATCCAATCTGTTCATCATTAAATGAAATGACAGCCTGGGTTTTTACGTGAGAAGACTATTGTAGATTTGTGGTTTTTGAGATCTTTGTAAAATCAAGTCAAGATAAAATAAAACTCTTAAATGGCATGGTTTGAGTTCTTTCTTTAGCTGAGGATTATTGGCAATAAATACAGTTTAAAGGAATAGTTTGCTGAGGTTTTAGTCACCCTCAAGTCATCCGAGATAGTTTGTTTCTTTATCAAAACAGATTTGGAGAAATGTAGCATGAATCATCACAATGATTTTGAAACTGATATTTCAAAGGACTTACAGCTGTTTAAAAGCCTGACTTGTGAGACTAGAAATGCCTATAAGACACGGAGCTAATTTTAATTCTAATAATATTTAATAACATACTCTAGCTGTATTTGATATTAATATTTATTAGCGTATGACGTCTAATGGTGGGAATTTGAAGCTACAGAATCAGGGGTTAGACTGAGGCAGCAGTATGTAGTGAAATATTATTTGACTAGTTATTTTGGCCATAGTTTCATAGTTGCTTGACGTTTTATCCATAAAGGTCAGTTGCACCGTCATTGTAGTTAACTATACCTTAAACCATAAAAAGTTACTTAATATAATTCCTAAAACTGAACAAAAATCAAATATTAAAAAAACCTTAAACGTAATTTAGCTAGTTACCAAGGCAATATTTCTTTTATTTTCACATGATGCAGGCTACTAAAAAAACTCAGACCAAAACTGAAAAAAAAAAAAAAAACTATATAGACATAAAAAAACTAATAAAAAATTATATATATATATATATATATATATATATATATATATATATATATATAAATGACTAAAATATAACAGCATCCAAATAACACTAAAATAACACTGGTCAGTAGTTATTCACATCTAAAAAAAAAATCGTACTTCATTATGAAATTATGATTTTGTAATAATTTGGTTGTGATTTTGTTTGCTGTATCTCCTGATAGAGAATCTGTCATTTCCAGCTCTGCAACTGGAGAACTTTTTTTTTTATTATTATTATTATTATTTAAAAAAAGTTATCTTGAATTTATGAGATATAGTTGATATATTTGCATATAAGCTGTTATGCTCCAAAGACTATTTCAAAAAAAAAAAAAAAAAACACTAGAAAAAAAACTTGAAACTTGCAAAACATTGT
Source organism: Cyprinus carpio (assembly GCF_018340385.1). Taxonomy (NCBI): domain Eukaryota; kingdom Metazoa; phylum Chordata; class Actinopteri; order Cypriniformes; family Cyprinidae; genus Cyprinus; species Cyprinus carpio. Next base: position 20,390,593 of record NC_056620.1, read on the forward strand.
TTAAGGGCTTGTAGAGACAAGTTGTCCTGTCCCGTAAGTGCAACTGCAAATTCTACTTTCTCCTCATTCCTCAAAAATGCATGTATTCCTGAGAACATGTACTCTTGATGTTGTTTCTGCAGATGTGTGATATTTTCCCATGACATACATTACTATTAGTAGGACAGTGTGTGTAATCAGATTACAACCAGTCTCATCTTCACCCTTTAAAACTTCATATCTCAGCTATTATCTCCTTTAATTACTCTGTTTATTTTGTTATGTACAAACCGAGATGTCCACATTTATTTTACAGCTCTATACAGCCTACTCTTACGGTATGGTCTCATATGTATTATTATATACCCAAAGACATTTCAGAATAAATATTTCATATAAATTGGTATTTAGATTACACCTACTAAAATTCCACAAGACTGTGGAGTTATAATATCTGAGCAATAATTAACAAGTTAATTGAACTGAACTAGGTTAGTTATATTGACCTCAAATTAATGACTAATTTCACAACTTCACACAATGTATACAACACAAAGATACTTAAAGACATTTAAATTTCGAATGAAGCATTATATACACACATGCATACTCTGCTTCTTCCTAATCAATGGTAATGAAATGCAAACTACATCTAAAATGTATAGATTAAATATACTCAGATAAAATACGAGGTTTACATCAGGCTAAAGTAACCCAAGGTAATCCCAAGCAGCCCGACAGGCTCGTCCACATTTGTAATGTCACACACCCAGGAGCCGAGGAAATAGTTATAGTTTTCAGTTGAAATGTTTCAGTCTGCAACGTGTTCTGGCTGTGAGACCAACGCATTTGTGCACATTTCAGGGAAACTGTGTTTATGATTTCTGCATTGTTGTGGATTTTGACACTACATGCTTGATTGAGTGGCTTTCTGTTAGAAGCCCCGCCCACTTCATCTGTGTGAGATTAGCTCATCCCTTTCCCCCTCAAACCATTTATATGATCAACTTGATAACTTCTGTTGTTTCCTGTGGCATGAAGTAGAACCAGAATGCTGCTGAATGAAGCAGTGAGAGAAATAATGGACAGAGACGTGCAAATCTGAGAGAGGAAGAGACAAACAGTTTGGAACTTGTCACAGTATAATAATGGACTTTATTGAAAAGGGTCAAAAGAAGACCTACATTTCAACATTCAGGTTTAACCTGAAGTCTTCAGCAGCGTTGGATGTGTCGAGGAGAACAGAGAATGGAACCAAACCAACAAACAGAGAGAAAAGCAGTCTGAAATCAGAGAAATCAGGTCAGATATTTCTACTTTGACACAATACACTTTACAAATTCCCACAGATGAGTCATTTTAAAATTTTAAAGAGATATTTAGGAAATGTTTCCTTGTCAAGATGTTTAAGAAGTCTCTTCTGCTCACCTAGGCTGCTTTTTTTTTTTTTAAATCAAAACTACAGTAAATATTGTGAAATGTTAGTAGAATTTAAAAGAATTTGAATTTATGTTACAATGTAATTATTTCTGTGATCAAAGCTGAATTTTCAGCATCATTACTCCATTCTTCAGTGTCACATGATCCTTTAGAAATCATTGTGATATGCTGATTGGCTGCTCAAGAAACTTTTGATTATATCAGTGGAAAGAACAGAATTTATTTGAAATGGGAATGTTTTGTAACAATATAAATGTCTTTACAGTCGCTGTTGATTAGTGTGATTAATGTGCTTGTGCATACACACAAAGTAAATACATAACTATGTATTACCAGATGTGTTACGATAATTGTGCAGTTAAGATAACACATTATTAAACATTTTCAAACAGAAACTGCTGACACAAGGAAAAAATCTCCTAGAAACACAGAAGAGGACACAGAAAAGAGGAGACCAGGTATGTATCTACAGGCACATACACTAGTATTAGATTTATTATGAAATAATAATAATACAGAAAAAAACTTTACTATTTAATACTTAAACAAAAATGTTCATGAAAATGAACAATTGTAATTTATTAATAGGAATGTTCATGTCCTAAATTTATATACTTCTGATGCCTTTTTAATACAAACGCACTATTTTAAAGGCTAAACTGTGTTTATATCACATTTAAATGTCAGTGTAGGACAGAATGTGGGATTGGAAACAGATTTCTATAAATTCGATTCAAACATCTCATGCCTGTAGCCAATCACACAAGCCTTCTGTGTCTACCAGCCAATTATCTGCCTCATTTATTTAAACATTGCACATCACATGACTGATGAGTCCTGATGAGCAATATCTATATGTACATGTCTAGTTCACCAATTTGATCTGTGTTTCACTGCAGACATCACTCTCAATAACACAGCCAGCAGTGGTTCAGGTGAGTGTGTGGATGTTAATGTGTTACTAATCATTCAAAGAAGGTTTTTTTTTTCATTTAACACCAGTTTAATCATGCATTTCAGAATCTAAAGATTCTAAATGAATGAGTCAAAGAGCCACTACTGAATCCATTTCAGAACAAAATAGTTTAACTTTCCGTGGAAGTTCTAAAGTGGCTAAAACTATATAGACATTGGAGGAAAAAAAATTAAGTAATGAACAAACCTATCACACTATAATAATAATACTAAAATAACACTGGTGCTGGAAACTCATTCTGATTCTCAAAATGAGCTTAATACTGAAACTGATTAATTCTGTGAATATGTAGGCCATCAGGGCATTCTTACAAGAGACATGAAGTGCTTGTGAAGGTGGAGGATCTGTGTGTCAGTAGCCTCTCTTTCTGTTCTCCAGGTGCTGTAGCGGAGTTTTTGGATCCCCAGCAGCAGGTTGTGGTTTGTGTTGGAGGAACCGCTCGACTGCACTGTCCTTTCAGAAGCTCTGGGCCTGTGGCTTCCTGCTGGATTTATGACACGGAAAAGGTCTGAGCAGTTTGTGCAGCTTTAGTGGAACCTGTATTTAATGTGATTCTCCACACCCGTGTGAACATAAGAACTGACTTCATGAATTTCAAATAAGCAGGTGTTTTGTGGTGGATTCATTGCGCAAAAATCAAGAGAGCTGAAAAACACAGCACTTGTTTGGTATTTTGAGTGTGGATATTTTGTCGTTAGGTTGTGGTAGAAGGACTGCGAGTGTGTGTGACGAACACCAGCAGCAGCAGCACCCTGGTCCTCTCTGATGTTCTCCCTGTAGATGCGGGACGTTATTCCCTGTTTGTTCAGAACCGAGGAGGCACAGCTCACCAGACCATAAGCCTCCGTGTCATTGGTAAGATCTGAAATTAGTCTAATCGCTCTGTATCTGTGGTGATGGCATGACAACCAGTAATCAAATAGCCTTTTTGTCCTCACTTGTGTTGCTTTAGTATTATTTATATACTGTTTTTTTTTTTTTTTTTTATTTTTTATTTTAATTTTTTTTTTTTTTTTTTTTTTAGAAATGTTTTAATTCATTTTAATGTTTTCACTAAGCTTTTTTTAATTGTTATTTTTTTGTTTACATTTTTAGTTTTAATTAGATTTAGAAATCATGTACTTATCATTTTTAAATTTTCAAATTGTTTTTTTTTTTAATTAGCATTTTAAATTATTTTTTTACCTTGTGATCGGCATTCCTTTTGTAGTGTTTCTGTTTAGCTTTTTAATATTTGAACAAGCTTTTTAGTATTTTAAGTTACAGAAATTGTGCATTATATTACACATACATATTTCTGTATGGCTTTATATTTGCGTATTCATTAAATAAATACTTTTTTTCATTTTTAAAAGTATATTTTTCTTTGTTTGATTATATTCAATTCCTATTTTTTTTTTTTTCAATTTTAGTAATTAAGTACATTAAACTTTTTTTTTTTTTCTCATTTTCGTCTAGTAGTTTCTCTTGTCATATTTTCATAAAGTTGTTCATATTTTTAATAAACAAATTATTTTTAAAATGTGTGTTTGTGTGTATATATATATATATATATATATATATATATATATATATATATATATATATATATATATATATATTTTTGTATTTAATAAAAATAAAAATACTTTTTAATTTTTGAAGTATATTTTTCTTTGTAATATTCATTTCTATTTTTCCAGTTTTAGTAATTTAGTACATTTTAAAACTTTTTCTCATTTTCATCTAGTAGTTCTTCTTATCATATTTTCATCAATTTGTTCATCTTTTTAATTAACAAAATATTTGTAAATTGTTTATTTTTTTTTTTTACTTCCCAATAACCTTGCTTCTCACTCACTTTCTATTTCTCCCCAGATCGTCCAGACCCTCCAGCCTCTTGTCCGTTCGTGTCCCAGCTGACCCGCTCATCTCTGGTTCTGTCCTGGTCTGGGCCGTGTTTTGATGGAGGTTCTGCCATCACAGCCTATGTGGTAGAGTTTCAGAGGCTGGACCAAACCGAGCCCGGTGACTGGACTGAAATCACTAACCAGTGTCAGAACACCTCGTATCGGGTCCGCTCTGGTCTGGACCCGCAGGGACAGTATCGCTTCAGAGTACGAGCCTGTAACGCAGTGGGAGCCAGTGACCCCAGTGAGGAGTCAGACTGCATTAAGATGAACACTGCAGGTAGACAGATGCCCAGCTTTTAAACACTAGAAGTTACCATGCTATTCTGAATGTTTCTGTAGTGTATATAAGTTTTAGTGTGTACAAATTATGTATGCATGGAATATATGAGAGCAAATTTAAGCATTAAAATATTTTCATTTATATTTAAAATGTAAATATTGTTTAAATGTATAATGAATTCTGTTATTTTAAATATTTTCCTTTAAAAAAATTAATGTGTAAATTCTATAATTACAATTTATATTTAAATTATAAATGCTAATTTTGTACTAACACTTAGAATTTCATGTAAATATTATAATTTTAAATTATAAATGTATATGCCTTCTATAAGAATGAATAGTTACAAAAACCAAGAATATTTATATTTTTATGTAGTTTATATAATTACATAATTTCAAATATACACACACAGAATGCTAGTGTTTCTTTTTGAAGTCAGTGATGCTTAAGCAAGAAATTAAATCAAAATTAATGTTTCAGGTCAGCCACAACAGGAAGTGACCTCATATGTGGAGGTTGTGCCTGACACTACACACAAAGTCAGGGATCATTATCATGTCCATGAAAAACTGGGAGTGTGAGTATCAGCCATCTCATAAATCAAGTTTAAAATTTGATATTTATATTTATCTTAAACCGTCATCTTACATCTCCACAGAGGGAAGTTTGGGGATGTGTACAGGATGACCCATAAGCAAACAGGTCAGGTGTATGCTGGGAAATTCTACCGGGCTCGTGTCTCCAGAGATAAAAAGGCAGCGCGTCAAGAAATCAAACTGATGAATGAACTACGTCACCCGAAGCTGGTGCAGTGTTTCGCAGCCTACGACACCCCGTCTGAGATCGTCATGATTCTGGAGTAGTGAGTAGATATATCCGTCTCCTTAAACTGACAGATGAAATGGCTTTTAATAATATATAAACACACAAACTACATATCTAACCATTTGAAAGTGTTCTATGGAGTTTTTCTTATCCATTAATATTCATTTTAATTTAAAATCTTTAAGGAAATATCAGACCTGTTTTTTAAATATTTAAAAAAGTGCATTTAATTTAAAGGCTAGAATACTCCACACATGATGAGCATTTTTAGTGTTAGAATTTTACATTTCAAGGTGGTCAAACAAAAAATTCTTTTCACCCACCAAAAATTTTAAACTTTTTTTTGGAAACTTAAAATAAGTGTCACTTTAAAGGTTTGGAATGACATGGGGGTAAGCGAATAATGACATTTTTCACTTTGGGGTGGAGTATCCCTTTAAGCTTTTAAATCAAACCTTTTGTATAAAAATGAATTTAATATGAATTTCTAACCTGTACTTGTTCTGTCTCATTGCAGTATTGCAGGTGGTGAGTTGTTTGAACGGATAGTAGATGAGAACTTAGAGCACACGGAACCCAACATTGTGAACTACATGCGTCAGATCCTGGAAGGAATCCAGTACATCCACAGCAAACACATCATCCACCTCGACCTGAAGCCGGAGAACATCATCTGTGTGAACAGCGCTGGGTCGCTCATCAAGATCATTGACTTTGGATTGGCCTGCAAACTGGGTGAGTGATTCATTCTAAGTGCTGTTTTTTTTTTTTTTTTTTTTTTTTTTTTCAAGAGCATGTTAAACAATTTGAGTCCAAGTACGGAAAAAAAAAAAAAAAATCCTTAATTTTGTAATACCAAAGTAGAAACTTTATTTTTTTTATATTCACATTTTAATAAATCTAGATACACTGCAGTACATTCATCCCCGTCTGGTTTTGGTGTGTGTGTGTTATGTTGGGTTGTGGTTGGGAAAGAGCCACATGAGATGTCCCTTTGAGCATTCCCACTGAATCCGAATCAGACTCCCGGATGTTAACGTTTTAAATTCCAGAACCGGCTCTCCACACTGATGGCAGGTTCTGAACAGTCCCGTCAAACTGGATTTGTTGACTGTCCATTTTCTTTCCTTCTGATCTTCTATTCCTCTTGTCATTGAAATGGGATCAGGTGCGGCATCAGACAAAGACCTCATGGTGTTTAAACGCTCCTCCAATCGCAGGGCAGTCTGTGCGAGTTCATCCTGCAAGACAGAAAATAATCAGTGAGCAGTTTAGACTCATTTGACTGAACAGCTGATCCTAAAAACATTTGATCTAAAGGCTTGTTAAATAATTTCATAGACTAAATACCCCGGATGATTTGAGGTGAATATTGAAGGAAAGGTGGCTGACAAGTGTCCAGCATACATTAAATCCAATAGGTCAGATCTTTACTCAACTGTCTATTTTGACCAACCTTTCTTTCCTCGTAGTGCACTGCGCTGTCTTCCTCTGTAGTTGTGCTTGAAGATGAACTATGCTCCATCACACGGTTTTGTTCCTCAGTGTAACCCATCCTGACATCCGGGTCAAATCCGTCCTCTATTAATCGTTCAGGCTGTGCTTGTTTATCCTACAGAAAATGGTGATGCATGAAAAGTTATAATGCAGAACACAGTTGTGTATGGTTGCCAAAACTTGATATTTAACAACGATGAGCAGTCACAGGTGTTGAATGTTAATCATTTTTAAAATGTGTATGTGGCTCATCTAATTAACCTGTAAATTTTACAGGTTTGAATCAAGTTTGCAATTCAAATTCAATCAAATAGCTTTAATTTAATTAAGATTTTACCCAAACAGGAATGAGCGTATTGTTAGTAAGTCTTTAGTTGAATTTCTGGCAAAAATAACAAATAAAAATAGGAAATTAACTTTTAAAATGAGTTTGTGAACTCTAAAACGGCACATGTATGGCTGAAAATAACTACAAAAAAATTATTTAAATGTTCATTCTGCAAAGAAAACAAAACAATATACAGGTTTTTGAAAGAAGTCTCTTCTGCTCATCAAGCCTGCATTTATTTGACCAAAAATACAGAAAAAAACAGTAATATTGTGAAATATTATTACAACTTAAAATAGTTTTCTATTTGAATATACTTTAAAAAAAATAATTTATTCCTGTGATGCAAAGCTGAATTTTCAGCATCATTACTCCAGCCTTCAGTGTCACATGTAACATCCAGTCTATCACATGATCATTTAGAAATCATTCTAATATTCTGATTTATTATGAGTGTTGGAAACAGTTCTGCTGTCTAATATATTTGATGAATAAAAGGTTAAAAAGAACTGCATTTATTCACAAAAAAAAATTCTAATAATATATATTCTAATAATATATTTTCTTTACTATCCTTTTAATCAATTTAACACATCCTTGCTGAATAAAAGTATTGATTTTATTTAAAAAAAAAGAAAAAGTAGTGTATATTGTTATTACAAAATATTTATATTTTAAAAACATAGCTTTTTTTTTTTTACTTTTTATTCATCAAAGTATCCTAAAAAAGTATCACATGTTCTGAAAAAATATTAAGCAGCAGAACTTTGATTGTTTCCAACTTTGATAATGAATCATCATATTAGAATGATTTCTAAAGGATCATGTGATAATGATCCTAAAAATTCAGCTTTGCATCACAGAAATAAATGATAATTTAAAGTATAATAAATTTAAAAACATATAATTTTTTTTTCTGTATTTTTGATCAAATAAATGCAGGCTTGATGAGCAGAAGAAACTTCTTTCAAAAACATTAAAAATAGTAATGTTTCCAAACTTTTGGTCTGTACTGTATGTGTGTATGTGTGTGTGTGTATATATATATATATCTATATATATATATATATATATATATATATATATATATATATATATATATATATATATATATATAGTGAAGTGTTATAATTGGAGCTTAATTATTTGCAGAATAATTTGTGAAGAGAAATAAAATAACTAAGACAAATGAATTTAAAAAAAGTGCTGCATTGGAAAGCACTGTAATAGTGGAGAAAGTCACATGATATGTGAGCACTTACTGGTTGATATGGCCATAGTGGAGGGAGGTCATAGCAGATCTCAAGGACCTCAACGTTTGTGGACTGGGGATCTGGACTAGGCACGGATTCAGTGTCTGACTGCATGTCCCAACTGGGCGGAAGCGAATCCCTCAGAATCTTCTACGGAAATTCATGTTTGGGATCAGTATGTTGTATCAGACGCAGTGTACACCAAATGCGTTTAAGATCTAACAGGTTGACTAGAGTTACTGTAAAAACATGCGAGTAATCTTTGGCATACTGACCCAACAAACCATCCATTGTACTAGTTAAGTATTAATTTTTACAGCTTATTTCAGGTTTAATTGGGATTATTTCCCATCTCAACGGCAAAAAGTGTCCCAATTTACCTTAAAGTACATACCTCAGTTTGTGGTGCAGATGCAAATGTTGATTTCCGGGGTCTTCCTCTCTTTCTTAAAGATGCACTGGACTTGTCTTGCAAAAGATGCCCACCACACACCTTAATAAACAAAAATGAGAAAACATGAAAACAGTAAGTTGCAATAAATTAGGCTAAACTTATTTATACTGAGGGGAAAAACTACACTATGCAATTAAACGAAATAAATAAAACGAAGATTGAAGTAAGTTACGTCTGCCATGGAATTACCATTTCAGTTTATCTACTTTATGAAGACGCGCCGCTAAGCGATATTGATATTTGAAAGCACCAAAACAAACACACCCATAACGTTACCCCAACAGTTCCATAAAGTGTGGAAACCAATGGGTCTTTATCATCGCTGAAGCGAACGACAATACGATTGCAAATGAACAAACATGCGAAGGTGACACACAAGCATATTCAAGCAAAAGCCATCACAGATAAGTTGTGAAACAAAGCAAAATCAACGTTACTCGCCTATCAAGAAGAAAAAACGCAACCTCGGCGTCCGATTCCAGGCCTTCCCGCTCCTTGAGCTCTCTCCACCGCTGGAAAGCTGCTCCAATATTCACACGGGTCTTGGCTCTTTCGTGATCGTAACCCTTCTTTTTAATGCTCTGTTCCTCCGATATTTTCTTCTTTTTCTTTTTCTTATCTGCCATCTCTCTCCATTTATAGTCGATCTGCTGATATCCGTTAGTGATGTGCGCTTTCGAAGCACTGCTCCCTGAAGCTTCGAAACATTTGTGAATCAATTGTTTCAAAACTGTGGTTCGGACTCGGAGCGAGTCACATGACTTCATTAAAAGGGGCTTCACTACGTCATAAGAGATTCGAAACGTTTACGATCACGAAAGAGCCAATTAGTGTTTTTTTTTTTTTAATAATAATAATACACAGAATAGTGTTATAAATGTACTTCTTTTAATATAAAATACAAATATGAAAAACTTGGAGCTGATTGGCTGCAAGTGTTTAGGGACTCGGTCCGACACTGTGGTCCAAATCGCTTTTCAAATATTACTTTTTTATATAAATATATAAATCTTATATAATGAGCGAGTACAACATGATACCATTTTCCAAACCGTGTTTTTGTCTTATCAGGAATCACTACGGTACACCTATAAGAAGTTTTCATATTCGGATTATTTTAGACTGCGCTGCGGAGTAACCCAGTGCCTGCGTGATTCGCCACAGACATAAACAGAGAAAAGTAGCTCCGGCAACAGTGTTCTTCCGCAAGACGCCTGCAGTTCTAGAAAGGCGCATAATTCTTTACCTGTCCAGCAGATAACAAGCAACCTCCGCGTCGTTCTTCATGCCTTTCTCCACTTTCAGCGCTTTCCATCTGGAATAGGCCACGCCGATGTTAACTCTGTTTTTCTGTCTCAGTCTGTCTCTTTCTCTCTTCTTAACGTCGGACTTCTTTCGCTTCCTCGGCAGAGTTTGTAGCGTCTCTGCGGTTAATGCATAACAGTGATCCATTTCCTCCTCCGACTCTTCTGAATGGAAGTCTTGGCTGATCAATGATGTATCACTCACAGTCTCCTGAAACAACCCATCTGTTGTAAATTATGCATTAATGTTGTAATGCATTATACATCGAGTAATTGTTAATCTAATTTTTAAGAAACTACTATTAATACCAATGTATGCATACCTTTGTTTTTTGTAAATAAATGACAGGCACAGCTGTATCTGTAAGATATCGTCGTGCCTTTCCCTCATCTGCTCTGAAATAGTCTTTGTGAAAAAATGTTCACTGCACAACCTTATGTGCTTGAAGTACCGAATACATAAAGTAATATCTCTATGAACTGCCAGCACCTGTGAGAAGTCAGGCTCGCCAGTGCACTCCTACGCGCTCGCAACTTTGTCTTAAAGCTATTGCATCCTGGAAATGCACACTTGTGCACCATTTTTAAAAAATGAACCAGGATCCAAAGCAAAATGTAGAAAGAAACGCACGAAACTTGCATAAAGCATCCCTGTTCTTCTGCTGTAAACAACCAGTGCAGCACTTCCAGAATCCGCTTTCTTGTGTAACGTTAGTGACAACTACAACATTTTAAGCTGCGGTTCCGCCACCTACTGTACTGGAGCGAGGACCAGAGCTTTGTAAATGCCTTTAAATGCCATTTTTGACAGGAGTCTGAGGCTAGCTGCAGCGTCAGCCAATGAGCAAGACGCGTTTGATCATGTGATCTCATGGACTACTTTTATGTAGAATAAATAGGCTGTGTAAAGCAATATTAAATGTGTTCTGAGTTTTTCACACCACGGAAAAAATTGTCAATATAACCACCCAGCCAAATTTGAATGGTAAAAAAAATGGCAAGTAAAAGTTATCAATCTAGAAAAAAAAAAGCAGTATTCTCTCTGACGCTGGGGGCGTGTCCGCTGGTCTTTTAAAAGTAGTGAAATGTAAAGTTTGTGGTATACTGAGTGAGTGACGTGACATACAGCCAAGTATGGTGACCCATACTCAGAATTCGTGCTCTGCTTTTAACCCATCCAAAGTGCACACACACAGTAAACACACACACACACCGGGCAGCCATTTATGCTGCAGTGTCCGGGGAGCAGTTGGGGGTTCGGTGTCTTGCTCAAGGGCACTTCAGTCGTGGTATTGCCGGCCCGAGACTCGAACCCACAACCTTAGGGTTAGGAGTCAAACTCTCTAACCATTAGGCCATGACTTCCCCCTGTCTATACACTGTAAGTGTTTTTGAATAGGTTTAAATCAGACATGGATACAAGCTGTTCTTTTTGTGGTGACCCTGATGAAACTGATCTGCATATCTTCTGGGATTGTCCTCACACACACAACTATTTTCGATTGAATTTTCTAATGTTATTAATCACAATGTCCTCCAGGGTTTCTCTGTGTTTTTAAAGGATGTACTGTTTTGAATTTATCATCCGATTATTACTACTTTTCATATGCACCGCAGTAAATTCTCTACAGTAGTCTACACTTGAAGTGGATCAAAAAAGTTAATCAAAGTTGTCCTAAGACAAAAACACATTTTGGTTGCATTTTGATCCCCTTCAAATGTTGACTAGTATATTTAATCTTCCAAGAATCTTAAAGCTTTAAAAAATTAATTTTGTCTTTTTAATCTATTTTGTTTTAAGCTTTAATTTATTATTGCATGTAATGTCACCTATATTTTGCCGATATTTTCTGTGCTATTATTTTTTGGTACCTTGGCATTAATTTAAAAAAAAAAGTTTACACACCGGTCTGTCCCGAAACAAATTCTCTGAACTGCCTTTACATGGATTCATGTAGAAATGTTGATCAAACTCTGGTAGTAAGGGCATATTTGCATACTTATCTAATTTAGGACAAAACGTGATAAAATTGTTCATACTTATTTTGTACTGCTGAAAATCTGAGAATTGAGATCACATCTTGGAATTTCAGTATATAAACAAGATTAAATCCTATTAATTTTTTTTTTTTTTAGAGCCTGGTAAAAGTCTGCTGGTCTTACATGGGACTCCGGAGTTTGTGGCCCCAGAGGTTGTGAATTATGAGCCTGTAGATCTGACCACCGACATGTGGAGCATCGGCGTGATCTGCTACATCCTGTAAGGGCTCTGAGTGAAGCGCTTTATAGATGCCACTTTGATTTCTATCGACTAATATGTGCGTTTTTGCTCGATGTATTTCCTTTTCACTGTTTCCCAGGCTGAGCGGCGAGTCTCCATTCCAGGGAAACAGTGATGCCGAGACCTTAGCTCTGGTTACTGCAGCGCAGTGGGAGTTTGATCCTGAGAGTTTTGTTGATATCACAGAAGAGGCCAAAGATTTCATCAGCGGCCTGCTGAGGAAGGATAAGAGGTGAATGAAGGAATGAGACTCGAAATTAGCATGGTATAAATACCATTATAGTTTTTATTAGTGCTGGGCAATGATTACTCGCATCCAAAATAAAATGTTTGTTTATATAATGTGTGTGTATTGTGTATATGTAGACACACACACGTAATATTTACGTGTATTTGTTCAGAATTAGTATTATATAAATATGTAATATATAAACATAACATCTTTCTTAGATATATACACAGTCCTGTGTGTATTTATATATACATAACAAATATACACAGTACACACACACACACATTATGTACACTTATATGATGCAATTATTTGTGATTAATCGTTGCCCAGAACTAATGTTTATTAAAGGAACACGCCACTATTTATAAAAACAGGCTAATTTTCCAACTCCTCTAGAGTTAAACAGGTGAGTTTTCATTCAGCCGATCTCAGGGTCTGGCGGTAGCTGTTTTAGCTTATATTTGTTTAGGTGAATGATTATGGTTAGACGCCACTATTTTTGAAAATAGTCTCATTTTGGAATTTCGATATTTTCCCTATTTAAAATTTGTCTCTTCTGTAGTTACATCGTGCACTAAGACCGACGGAAAATGAAAGGTTTCGATTTTCTATGCCAATATGGCTAGGAACTATACTCTCAATAATCAAGGAACTTTGCTGCCGTACATGCGTGTAGCAGGCGCACTGATATTACGCAGCGCCTGAAAATAGTCCCCAGCTAATAGTGTTGCCAAGTCCGCGGTTTTCCCGCGGAATTGGGCTAACACTGTTGCCTCCATGCCCGCGGGTTGAAGCGGCCCCAATAACGTGATGTTTAGCCACTGGAATGCAAATTTTACTGGAGGATCCCCGCCGAAAAACGTGTATTTTACCCCTCTGAATGCGATTTTTACAGGGGAACCACCACTCGAAACGCGATTGGGCTAGTTTTGAGTTAGCCATTGGACGGATTTTGTTGCGAAAACCTGGCAACCCCGAGCTAAGTAACTTCCAACGTGACCTGCACTAGTTTGTGTACATCGTGCACTTAGACCGACGGAAAATGAAAAGTTGCGATTTTCTACGCCGATATGGTTATGAACTAATATATACTGTCATTCCTGCGTAATAATCAAGGAATTCTGCTGCCGTACCATCTGTGCAGCAGGCGCCAGAACTCTATATAACTGTTTAAGCCAAATGGTCGTGCAAACAAAGTCCTCAGTGATTGCATTTCACAGGTAGCTAACGAAAACAGTAGTGCTTTTTCAATCTGGTGGTTCAAGCTAACTAAAAATGACAATGTTACACTCACAGCCATGGGTGATGATACACTTGGTCCCGTCTGTATTCTGAAGATTGTAGGGATGGCCGTATCCTTCAGACGCCGTACCGTGGTTCGAGTAATACTGTCCATGTTTACCAAATAGTCATCTGGTCCAAAATGCTCTGAGCAAACACGCCATTTCTTGATTGATTCTACCGGTGTTTTGAGATCGATGTTCAGAGCAGCCAGCCATTGATTCTTTCGTTTCTTGTTTTTCGTTGGAATTCTATGAAACATGATGATAGAGTACACCTTCGACTTATTATCACAGCCCTTTACAACGCACAGAACCATGGCTAATCGCTCACAGGTAAATCCAGACACTAACCAATTTGCCGGCTGTCCAAGAGGGTCTGGAAGTACACAAACTAGTGCAGGTCACGTTTAAGTTACTTAGCTCGGGGTTGCCAAGTTTGATCAACAAAACCCTCCCAATTGCTAACTCAAAACTAGCCCATTTGCGTTTCGAAGGGGGGGTTCCCCGGTAAATATTGCATTCAGAGGAGTAAAATACACGTTTTTCGGCGGGGATCCTCCAGTAAAATTTGCATTCCAGTGGCTAAACATCACGTTATTGGGGTCGCTTCAACCCGCGGGCATGGAGGCAACAGTGTTAGCCCAATTCCGCGGCAAAACCACGGACTTGGCAATACTGTTAGCTGGGGACTATTTTCAGGCGCTGCGTAATATCATTGCGCCTGCTGCATGCATGGTACGACAGCAAAGTTCCTTGATTATTACGCCGGAATGAGAGTATAGTTCCTAGCCATATTTGCATAGAAAATTGCAACTTTTAATTTTCCGTCGGTCTAAGTGCACGATGTAACTGCAGAAGAGACAAGTTTTAAATAGGGAAAATATCGAAATTCTTTGGTCATTTTTGAGTGAGATGCTAACGGTCTAATCAGATTCAGTGATCTATGCTAAGCTAAGCTAAAAGAGCTACCGCCAGACCCTGAGATCGGCTGAATGAAAACTCACCTGTTTAACTCTAGAGGAGTTGGAAAATGAGCCTATTTTCATAAATAGTGGCGTGTTCCTTAAATATTTACTTTTGTGTTCATTTTTTATTTTTTTATAAATTTTTGTAGTTTATTTAAATTTCCATTTTAGCTGACATTTCAAGCAGCTGAAATTTAATTCAATAATATCAACTAACTTTTTTATGGTTTAGTTAGCTGTAATAACTTTGATTTGTAATCTGTTCATTGGAGTTTTGCTTTTTAATTAATTGACCATTTTCATGCAAAATGGAATTAGACTGCAAGTTAAGCAGCATATTCTATTCTAAATGTAGAATGTTATTTTCATTTTTACTCTCCTAGAACAAGATTATCCTGTGAGAAGGCATTAGCTCATCCCTGGATAGCCTTATTTGAGGACTCAAACTCCAGATCAACCAAATCCCTAAAAAAAGAGAAGATGAGAAGGTACCTGGCCCGACAGAAATGGAAGGTATGAAAATTAGGAGTTTATTCCCTTTCAGCCGATTCAGTATAAAGCTGCCCGATGGCTTTCACTGATGGAAGTTGCCATCAGAATCGCTTTTTTTTTACGTCTTTGGTAAACTGCAAATCATGTACATATCAGTTCTATCGTGCAGAAAACTGGTAAAGCACTGCTGGCACTAACAAGGATGGCTCGCTGCAGCAAATCTGATGGACCGCTGTCTCCCATTTCTGTAGATGGTAAGACGCAGGAGCACCTGTTTGTCCAGCAAATGAAGTGTTCACAGCTATTATACATTACTTTTGTAGTGACTTTCCCCTGCGACCTCCTGAGGATGATTCATTTGTCCTCTTATGGTGTCTCTGTGATGGTATTTTCAGTGAATGCTCTGGGGAAAGAGGCCAAACAAGCTGTGGCATCTCTGGACAAACAGTTGTGGAGTGAACCACGTTTCCATCAAGCCCTGCATGACCTCACAGAGAGCTGCGGAGCCACAGTTCACCTGGCCTGTACAATACAAGGTACCTCTGGGGTTGGCGGATGCCGGGAATTAAACTACATCCAAACACGAGCATGTTTTCAAAAAGTTCGTGATTGGACCATAATTCACTGAAATGACTTGTTTGCAGGATATCCTGACCCTGAAGTGGTTTGGCTGTTTGATGATGCGCCGCTGGAGAAAAACAGACGAGTTCAGATGAATTATGATCAGAACGGTGCTTGCACACTCACCCTTGCTCAAGTACAACCAGGGGATTCTGGGATCTACAAATGCTGTGTATCCAACAGTCTGGGACGGGCGCTGTGCTCCGCCAAACTCACCGTGCTGCTCTAGAACACCAAACCTACAATCTTAAGCTTGAAGAAAACAGGATTTCTCAAGCCAAACTGAGAGAACGTTAGGAACCGTGTGCTGAAACGAGTACTTTCAAACTATCCACGTTTGACATCACTAGAAGCTGTTTTAATTCACTATTCCTGAATTGTTCTATTTTTGGCTTTTAAATCACACTTCACTCCACAGTCATGTTTCAAGTTCAGTTTCTATAGTTTTTTCCTGATGTAAAGTTTTAGCTATCATTTACTGATTGAGACTGTGAGCATTGCGTTTTTCTACAGATTTTGTTGTACATGCGTGTGTGTGTGTGTACCCTGGAGCACAAAACCAGTCTTAAGTCGCTGGGGTATATTTGTAGCAGTAGCCAAAAAAACATAGTATGGGTCAAAATTATAATTTTTTTTTTTTTGCCAAAAATCATTAGGATTTTAAATAAAGATCATGTTCCATGAAGATATTTTGTAAATTTTCTACCATAAATGTATCAAAACGTAATATGACTTGACGATTTTCTCAATATTTAATTTTTTTTGCTCAATTTTGAAAAATTTACATCTAAGAAATTCAGGTGGTTTTTATTTTTAATTGGTTATTTAAATCAATCACAATTACATCAAAAGTCACTTTGTAAATTCGCATTCGATCGCTGACCAGTTGGTCTGTTATGGGTTAATCTGACATTCATTTTAATCTTTGGTCTTCAGGAAGCACAATATAGATTAATAATAACCATCTCTCTTCCAGAACAAGCATAATCTACACTACGATCAAAGCCTTTTCCACTGAAAACTGTTTACAAAAATACATAAATGTCAGTGTGACAACCAAGTATGACAATAGGCACAAAACAAGAAATGGTAAACCGCATCTATTAAAAGTGCTCAAGGTGTTTTCTGTCCCAAACCTCTTCAAAACATCAGAAGAGCCACGAACATAAGAACTGATACTGGCTCATTTGTTTATGAATGTAACAAATGCTAAATTATTTCAAAAAAGAGTCACTTGTTTGTTTCTGAAGTGATCAACTGAGGAAAACCGTCACTAAACTATTTCACTAAATGCTGAAATCCGGTTGTATTTATAGTGAAGATCTGGTTGTTTCTTGTCTCTTCTGAATCCGCTGCTGTAACAGAGTCCAGGCTTTCAACACCTGAGGAAACACACATGCATCAACGATTAGCCGCATGTTTTGAGGTTAATAAAGCACATTCCTGATCTGGTGTGAGTGTGTGTGTGTGTGTGTGTGTACCTGTCTCTGAGTAACGTCAGGTTCCCACAGTGTGCACAGCACTACGTTAGCATGTTCTATCAGCTTTGCATTCAGCCACTGGCTCTTCAGTCTCCTCAAGGCGTCTTCCTCCTTCACACCGTCACGCTGGACGATACGCTTCACTGCCTGAGACCGAGAGAGAGAGTTAACAGCTAGAAAATCCTAATATTGTTATACACAGTGGGGTGCAAAAGTCTTTGACTACTAGTGAAATTGTTCATTTAAATATATTAAGATATTAATACTTATTCAGTAAGAACGCCTTAAATTGCTCAAAAGTGACAGTAATGACATTTATTAATGTTTCAAATACATGAACTTCATATTCATCAAAACACTTTCCACAAAATTTATGATTTTAAGTGTTTCTTGAGCAGCAAATCAGCATATTAGAAGGATCTGACAGATGATCTGATTCCCTGTGTCTATATTAAAGCTTTAGTACCTCTTCTTCTGGGATGGTGGCCACCCAAACCTCATGCACCAAATATGTCCATCCCGCCTCGAGCAACACGGCCGCGTCCACCACACAGACACGCTTACCTGAAAACAGGAAGTGAGAATGAATCACGATCAAAAACAGAAAAAGCTCAGCGAGCGCATGAGAAGGAAGTGATGAATGCTTCACCCTGTTCTTTTGCTTGTTCTATTCTTTTCTTCACCAGCAGAGCGATCTCCGGCCACACGATATCTGTCAGAGCTTTCAGACGCTCCTGGAAAACAAACACACACGAATACAATACGAACAGGATTGAATCAAGTGTTCCCAATTCAATTACATTCACCTGCTGAGTTAAATTACCTGGTTTCCAAACACTTTCCCACCCAGTACTCGTCTGTTAATGCTCTTATCCTCATTAAGAATATCTGACAGCAAAAGAGAAGCAAACAAAAGCACTTTTAACAAACAGTTTAGAGAAAAACTGCAGAATTCCAGTATAAACCAGATTCATTCAGTCTCCTCTCCATACCTGGGCCGAACTCCTGGAGGATCTTATGATAAGCGGATGTTCCCGGCAGGTAGGCCTCGTGACCGAGCTGATCGCAGTCAATCCTCACGGCGCCGAGAGCCTCCAGTCTGTGTGCTATAGAGCTCTTACCAGACCCGCTGCCGCCCGTCAGACCAATCACATACGGATCCAGAGGAAGAGCCGGCTGCGGCTGCAAACACAAGAACAGCAAATTAAACCAATTCTAAGGGCTTTAGCGTGATGTGGATGAAATCAAAGTAATAATCAATAACTTGAATCTTTTGTTAAACCACATCTAGTTAAAGTATATAACATCACATATGATAAAATGAGCATTATTTATAAGATTCTAAAGTTTGGGGTCAGTAAGATTTCCACAAATATATGATGATAATACAAAATGTTTCTTGAATAGTAACTCGGCATTTTAGAATGATTTCTGAAGGATCGTGTGACACTGAAGACTGGAGTAATGATGCTGAAAAATAAGCTTCACATCACAGGAATAAATTATATTTTAATATATATATTCAAATAGGAAACAGTTATATTAAATCGTAATAATAATTCACAACATTACTGGTTTTATTGTATTTTTGATCAAACAAACACAGCCTTGGTGAGCAGAAGAGACTTCTTTAAAACATTTTTAAAAAATCATAACATGATGAATGGTACTTTATATGAATAAATATATCATCTCTGAAAAGAAGGGCAATAGAGAAAGCAATAGCAGCTGAGCTAAATCATGCATCACATGATCAACATGCACATGGCCTTCATTAAATTACACAGCAGACACACTGCCATGACTCTTTAAATTAATTTCTGGAGACTCAGAAACGAAGGAAACGGAATAAGGTCTGCCAGTCTTTTTGTTTAACAAAAGTTTTTTGTACATAATCCAGCAAAATTGGCTGAGACTTCATCTATGTAACAACAATGTTATGTTTAAAAAAAATGCATAAATATAGCAGTTATGGACTAATGCGTGATTTATTGATCAATAGATGAAGTGCATTATGTGAATGTGGAATTGTAAGTGCTAGTGTTCTATTCTAATTTTATAAAAAAAATAAAATAAAAAAAAAACATGCCTCTTTCAGACTCTTATTATTTTTATGTTTGGTTGTTTTCTTGTTAGTGAAAAAAAAACTAACTAACACTAGCTTCTCTATTCTCTTTGTACTCTATCTATTTGTTTTCTTTTTATTTATTATACAATTAACAAATGCAAAAAAAAAATAAAAAAATTATTTATTATATAATAATAAAAAAAAACCTTGCTACATGCACTGCGTTAAGCTAACTGAGACTTATTGCACTTGCATATCATTGCTCTTTTGTTGATTTTGATTGCTTCCATTGTCCTTATTTATAAGCCGCTTTGGATAAAAGTGTCTGCTAAATGACGAAATGTAAATGTAGTGAATATGAACAAGTGAGCAGGATGTTCGTACAGATGGAGGTTTGAGCAGCGTGCCCAGCAATCTTGTTCTCAGGCTGGAGGAACTGATCTTCTCCTCCTCGATGTCAGCACGATGGGCGTCTTTCAACAGCTGGATCTCGTACAGAACCAGTTCAGCCAATCCCTGCACAGAAACATCACTTAATCACATACTATAAACAAATGAATGACCAAATAACAGTGAAACAGACAACAGCAAAGTCCAAACGCACTGGGGTCACTATGGTCAAAAGCACACTCAATTCACCTGGATCATCAAGTTCAAAGTTCACAGATTTCTAGTTTATGACTTACTGAGGATTAAACATGTGAGGGGTGACAGATATAAGCTTTATAATGAATAAATTATATTATACACAACCATTCAAAAGTTTGGGGTTGGTACATTTCTAAACAAGCCTTTTATGCTCACTAAGGCTGCATTTATTTGATCAAAAACACAACAAAAACTGTACTAATATGAAATATTATTAAAATTATCTGATTTATATTTGAGTAGGTTTTAAAATGTAAAGCTGAATTTTCAGCATCATTACTCCAGTCTTCAGTGTCACATGATCTTCAGAAATCATTCTAATATGCTGATCTGCTGCTCAAGACACATTTCTGATTATCAATGCTGAAAACAGGTTTGCTGCTTTATATTTTTGTGAAACCATGATACATTTTTCTTCAGGATTCTTTAATGTATAAAAAGTTCAAAAGAACAGCATTTATTTGAAACGGTCACTTTTGATCAATTTAATGCACACATGCTGAATAAAAGTCTTAATTTCTTTAAAAAAAAAAAAATCTTACTGACCCTAAACTTTTGAACAGTAGTGTACATTTGTTTTATTATCTTAAAATACATTTTGAGCTATTGTATATCAAGGATTTGGTTCTCTGGTCTAATGATAAAGATCTTTATAAGTTCTCACATTTTCCACACGCTTCCTGTTGACAGCTTCACCCCCTTTCCTCGTCTCCTCGCTGACCACAATGCACTGCAGCTCAGGGTCGCTTATGGAGGGGCCGAAGGGGTCGGAGAGAGGAACGATTTCGTACTTGAGCGATGGTTTTACATCGTTTAGAAAGTCCTGGAGCTTCTGCACACGCTGATCGTACGGCTCTATCAACTCCTTCAAGACCTTATCTATACAAAAAGCAGGACACATTTAAGAAAGCTCTACAAAATTAAACATTTTCCCCAGGACAAACTGTTTTGTTACATTTTCAAGTGGTTTATCACTTGATAACAATGGTGGCAAAACATCCAGATATCAAATAACCAAGTAGACAAACTCATAAAGTCTTTTTAGAGCTGCTTTGAACAGATTTAGAGAATTTTAGCAATAAATCACTTGCTCAGCAATGAATCCTCTGCAGTGAATGGGTGCCGTCAGAATGAGAGTCAAACAGCTGATAAAAACATCACAATAATCCAGTCCATAAATGAATGTCTTGTAAAGCGAAACGCTTCATGT
Source organism: Cyprinus carpio (assembly GCF_018340385.1). Classification (NCBI taxonomy): domain Eukaryota; kingdom Metazoa; phylum Chordata; class Actinopteri; order Cypriniformes; family Cyprinidae; genus Cyprinus; species Cyprinus carpio. Next base: position 20,412,108 of record NC_056620.1, read on the forward strand.
TTGTAAGAAGCAAATCTATCCTTAAGATGTTTTTAACTTCCAGCTAAAATACAAGTTCATAATCCATAATACTGCTTTCTCTAGTGAAAGCAAAATGTCTGAATGATGGATTGTTTCTTACAAACATGCATCTTTCTGTTTCTCAAGATGTTCAGTGATGGACTGGACTACTTGTGGATTATTGTGATGTTTTTATCAGCTGTCTGGACTCTCATTCTGACGGCACCCATTCACCACAGAGCATCCATTGGTAAGCAAGTGATGAAATGCTAAATTTCTCCAAATCTGTTTCAGTGAATAAACATAATCATCTACATCTTGGATGGCCAAATTTAAATTTTTGGCCAAACTATTCCTTTGAAGATTTCTAGAGGGTCTCCACTTACTCTTTAGTAGTTCCTGGTCACACACACCAATGACAAAGCGTCTGTTGGCCATCAGACAGGAAATATTCAGCAGGGTCTTGTGGGCACCATGCAGACGGTCAAAGGTGCCGCCAACCACCACATCACTGAACGTCTCTAACGGTTTTAATTGTGCACCTCTTCCTCTTCTATCATCATCTTCCTCAACCTCTTTTAGTCGCGGGTATAAAAGCACAGATGAGAGACTCGGCTTGCAGACGTAGCAGTGACCCGTGTACTTCTGCAAGCACTGGGTGACCAGCGAGGACTGGCCTGAATCCTGGATGGGGAAGTCTGTGAGCACGACTTCTGGCGAGTGGGACAGCGTCTGCGGGGTGGGAAAAGGGCCGTTGTTTCCACTCAACGCCACAGATTGAGCGCGGACGTTACTGAGCAGCACTCTGACGTCAAGGTGAGCACAAATGTCAGCGGCGTTGCTGTAAAGGCGGGAGATGAGAGCGCAGAGATCCACCACGGGTGGGATGTAAGCCGGCCGCACCTGCCCCCCTGTGCCCAGGTTGAGTCCGGGGTGGAGATGGACGTAAAGTGTGCGCTCGACCACCTGGGCGGCAGACGTGAGGACAGGCGCGATGCGGAGAGGGAGGACGTGTAACGGAGACGTAAGGACCAGGATACCAGTGCTGAACATGGACATGATGGACAGCGGATAGTGACTTTATGATCTGAGGTGCTGAAAGATATAATACAGATTAGTGCTGTCAAACGATTAATCACATCCAAATTAAAATTTTGGTTTACACAATATGTGTGTACTGTGTATATTTATTATGTATATATAAATACACACACATACAGTATATATGTTAAAAAAAATATATATATATATATTATATATATATATATATATATAAACATAACATTCTCCTTAAATATATACATGCATGTGTGTATTAATATATAATAAATAAATATACACAGTACACACACACACACACACACACATATATATCACGTAAACAAAAACTTTAATCTCGAATGCAATTAATCGTTTGACAGCAAATCTAAAAATAACACATTATTTATGCAGTTCCATAGAGATAAAACATATTTGCAGAAATGACGAATCTGCGGCGGATCGTTTCTCAGCTGGAATTAAGCGCAAGAAGTCACGCAAACCAGTTAAACCACACCGGAACAACACACTGTGACGCGACTACTTCAGCAAAACCTACCCGAGGGTATTCTGCCGACCAGGGTGATGAGAAATGCTAAATGTGGAACAGTATTGCAGAAGGCAACAGTCTGGTATCAGGCTTCGTCATAATGAGTGTATAAAAGACCAATGTTTTGCTCAGCAGCGCGAGCTCGCGTCCAGATGACCCAGACGGCCATGTGCTGGAATACTGACTGATGATTGGCTGATAGCGGGAGTTCCCGCCTTAATGAATCATGGGAAGTGTGGTTTATAGCCGCTTTCAATTCTTATCATTGTAAATTATGTAATTTGATAATTGAGTGTTTTTGTGTTGAAGAGCATTTTTTTTTTTACACATTTTAAATTTGTGCCTACAATTAAAAAACAAACAAACAGACAAACAAACAAAAAAACACAAGGCTACATAACTGCATAATATTGTATAGTAAGTTTTTCTGTAGCAGATATAATGAAATGTATGTTTTTATCAGCATAAATTTGACTGAATACTAAACAAGCATGTAAAGTACAGCTTTTATTTGACAAAAATACAAAAATAATTTTTACATTTCAGCCACTTTTGTTTTACAAGGTCTTAGTGACTATCATCTTGTCTGTGCTGGTTAACAAATAACTAACAAGAAACTGTAGACTGAAAATCTGACTAAACAAAGTCCATAAGCTCCAAAAACAGTTTACTACCCAATCTTAGTACAGTAATAAACTTTTAATGATTCACAGATATTTTTGCATTTAGTTTGTGAATGAAAAAACACAAAAAACAACGTTCTGCAACTTCTGCAGCAGTGTTTTGTCTGGCAGGTCTAGACTGGGACAATGTTTCAACAATGTGTTCGTGCTGCATCTATAGACAATTTAGGGGTGCAAAAATAGATCAAGTGTATACAGTATATCTGACATACATTAAAACCTGGAACATCAGCAGAAACATGAAGAAAATGCAAATAGAACTTGGCAAAGTCATTGCAAGATCATTAGTAACAATACTCAAGGGGGCGATAGAATTTAATTTTCTCAGCAAGATTTTACACAAGAGTTTTCCCGCCATTGCTAATGCCTGCTATCACACCCCTTACTGAGAATGTAAAGTGTTCTTACATTTATTGAGCTTGCTAGATCCCATACTTGCATTTATTTGCTTGCACATAATTTGTTTCAGGCTTCAATACTTAAAACACTTTGCTTTTCACAAAAACACATTCGTAATGCAGTAAACCTCAGTATCTGACATATAAACCATTTAGAGGTTTCTACAAGTAGTCTCTTGTGATAGTTTGGCCATTATTAGAAAAGAAAAGTGAGAAGATAAATAAAATGCAAGCTGTTTTTTGACCACCGAATTAAACAACTTATGGCAGATGGATGAAACAAGTTCCCTTCATTTTAGCCTTTTCAGAGCATATGGGTAGTATTTGAGGTAGATCCGCCGTGCAATCTCATATGTGTCCCCTAGTGGTTTGGAGGGATATTTCCTCTGGTTGTAGACGAACCCTTTCTCAACCTGGAACACGGCCTGGTTGAAGACGTCTTGTTTGAAGGGTCTTCCTCTCTCCAGACACTCCACTAGCGTATTAACAAACAAGCCCCAGCGCTGTAAATAATAGTCTTCCACTAGACCACCCCACTCCTTGCTGGCGTAGTCCAAGATTTCCCCATCGGGTCCCCAAAGGGTGATCTGATTTCGTGCGTTGATATCATACAGCTGTGCCTCGTGCTCAACCACACCCTGAGACTGAGCCTGCTCAAGCCAGACACCCAACAGGAAGTGTTCGTTGCTGGAAAGGAGTTGGTCCAGTTCAGGTAAGAGATCGTAGAGAAGCACGCCACCGGCGGTTAGGAGATCGGGAAGCTTTTGAGCCTGGGAATCATACAAATAAATAAACATTTCAAAGCTGTAATTTTGTAAACAATAAAAGGTGCAGTCACATTTACCATTGTTTGATGAATTTTAATGGGCAAAATCCAATCATTGCAATAGGAATCAATGATTTTGGGAATTTTGCATGAGGGCAAAAGATTTCCCAAAGCAAATTTCGCAGTGGGTTCAAGTTGGTCATGAGAATTTGGTGTGTAAACACAGTGGTTCCCAACCCTGGTCCTGGAGGCACCCCAACACTGCATATTTTGCATGTCTCCTTTCTCTGACACACAAATTGCAGGTCTTGGAGTCTCTACTAATGAGCTGATGACCTGAATCAGGTGTTGGGGTGCCTCCAGGACCAGGGTTGGGAACAACTGTGTTAACCAAAAAAAAAAGCTGTTTTGGTGTGAAAGTGACTTCTTTTTGAGCTGTGCTTTATACAATCGCTACACTATTGACAATAGACAATGGAATTTTATTTTTATTTTAAATTTAAATGTAAGTTAAACTTAAGTTGTGGGTTTGGTTTCAGAGGTTTAGTTAAGTTCAAAACAGAGCACAGTTCATCTGGAAATTTGGTAATACTGTGTACTGCGATACCAAATCCAAGACTAGCTGTAGGAACTGGTTTGGTTGCAATGGGTCTGTGGTGTGATTCGCATGAATATGAAAGCTACTTGTACTTGGAGACAAACAACTGTGAGTATGTAGTATAATCGTACATTTAAAGCTGCAATTAAAATGACTTAAAAGAGTCTTCATGTGACGCACATAGACAAGCATCGATAAATAGAAGCAAATTAGTAATAAAATTACCAACATATACCAGTATATTGGTAAAATGCTGAGTAATTTTTCTATTATGCACACTGTACATGTTTGTGACACAGGATGAACACAAATGCACAGGGGCAGGTGTCCTGACATTTTATCCTACCCGTCAGATTGTCCTACCAGGGTTTACTGCACATGCGCACATCAATACTGCATTTTTTTTCTCATGAGTGACAAAAATTTTAACATTTCATATCATAAAGACCTTATTTGAAACAAAAATAACTATATCATGATATGTATCATTACCGTGCAATAAAATTAGGCCACTCATATTGTGATATAAGATTTTGGTCTTATCGCCCACCCCTACCCTGAATGCAGTGCAAGTGGCTTTGGATAAAACCATCTGCCAAAAGCATAAAAATGTAAAAAAAACCCTAAAGTACTAGGGCTGGTTCACTAGTTCACTGACATCAAATATAACCGTTAAGTTTGGGTTTACCTGGAAAGCATTCCGTATTTCCTTGTAGAACTCAGTTGTAAGAAGCTGAAGCGCTTGACGTGTCACGTCCACAAGATCATACCGGAAGGTTTCCAGAGTGGCTAACCCTGGCGTGGCTTCGAACAGAAGCTTCCATGCCTTGTAAAAGTCAGCCGGTTCGTACCAAATGTCCGTTTGCATGTGCAGGGATGGCCGATGTACCAACGGACTCCGGTTGTGGTTCTTGTATTGCGGAAGAGTGCAGTTGTACACACTATGAAACAAGAGCTGCCAGGCTGCCGTCAGATTCTCATCCATACTACCATAGCGCCGCAAGGCGTACAGCGACACCCACTTGGAAAGGTTGACGGGTTCTTTGCGCCAGGCCAGTTCGCTCATAAGTTCGTAAATGACTGGATTCTGTTCGATGCCTTCGGGGGTCAAACCCAATCCCACTAGGGTTGAATTCGGAAAGCGGATGGCATCGAAGGGGCCAGAATTTATGCTCTCCACCGTTCCAAACAGTCCACTGTTCCCTCCAAAGTTGTGCAGCATGCACCAGATAAATGGCTGGCCGTAGAAGGAGTGTGTGGAAGAGTAGACAGGCATGGATTCAGCGAAGAGATCCAGGACAATCATGCGCCCCAGGGGGACGCCATGTAACAGGGCCTTGACCTGGTCTGGTTTCCAGAATGAAGGGTCACTGATAAATAACCAGCCTTGCATCAGCCAAATTGCTTGAGGGTCCACTGCCAGAGAGAGATAGTAAAGGGAGAGAATAAGAGACCACAACGCATCTGTGTGAGCAGTTGTGTGGGCGCCATGCTTCATCCCACCACAGGGTTGGGAACCCCAACTGTGCCCCAGAAAATAAGCAGGTCAGTTGTGGATTTTAAAACTAGAGCAAATGCAATGCCACAAAGAAACATGAGCAACTTCAACATCTAGGACAATATCACACGAGTTACTACCAGCACCAAATAAAAAGAGGTAACAATGGCATAGTTACCTGAAGTCATACTATTAAAAACAGCACTGCTGATAGATGCCAGGTAAGCGGGGTCCGAAGATGCTGGGGCCATTTCATTAAAGGTGTCTGTGTTGTAAATGTGGTCTGTTCCAAACTCCTCAATGACTCGGGTCAAAAAGAGAGCTCCTATTCGCTGGAAGAGTGGGTCGCGTGGATCAAGCACATAGGCGCAGGAGTAGGTGCAGTTAAAATGGCTCCAGGGGTTCAGCTTGGTCACATTTGCTTGGGGGAACAACCTAAAAGGGCATTGCTAAATGGGATTATTCCTGTCTTCACTCTCAAATAAATAATACAAATGGAAATGATGTGTTCTTTGCAAATTTTAATTGCACTGGCCATTTAAATACCTTAAAGGGTTACTCCACCCCAAAATGAAAATTTTGTCATTAATCACTTACCCCCATGTCGTTCCAAACCCGTAAATGCTCCGTTCGTCTTCGCAAAACACTTTTTAAGATATTTCAGATGAAACCTGGGAGGCTTTCCCAGAGAATTTCCGGGAGAATATCCGCTGAACGCAAACTGCGTACGCTATTCTGTCAGCTGCGATACAAGGATACGTTTTCTACGTGTATTTATGCTTTGATTTGAACTAAAACAGCACATCCGTGCAGCGTAGCTGACACAGAAGAGCATATGTTGCTTGCGTTCAGCAGATGTTCTCCAAAATGGCGCTACAGTGATGCGGAGAGACACAGAGGAGACAAATTGTTGAATAAAGTGTCGTTATTTTTGTTTTCTTCACGTACAAAAAGTATTCTCGTCTGGACGTTCTGGACCTTGACACTATATTTTACTTGGCAGTCAATGGGACAGTCACAAGCCTCCCGGTTTTCATCCAAAATATCTTAAATTGTGTTCCAAAGACGAACAAAGCTTTTACGGGTTTGGAACGACATGGGGGTAAGTGATTAATGACTAAATTTTCATTTTGGGGTGGAGTATCCCTTTAAATAATAAGGAAATTTAAAAGCCATAAAAATAATTTCAAGAATAAAATCTACAGCTATGTTAAATGGAAGAAATACACATTTGAGGAATATTACCTGGTAATACCTTCAGGTACGATTCCTGAAAAAGCAGGCAATACAGGTATCATCCCAAAAGATCTCATGCGGTCAAGGATTTTAAACTGGAGGAATAAATGGCACAATTTAAAAAAAAATAATAAGAAGAAAATTTTAATGCATGACTATATACAACTAGATTTTTATATTTTCTGGTAATAGCATTTCTGCTTTCATAATGCTAGGGTATTGTGGGTGGTTGGCACATGTAACTATGCAGTTGTTAAAGGCACAATATGTAAGATTTTTTTATTAAAATCTCCAAAAACCACTAGAACAGTGTTATATATTTTGCTGACTTGTGTACTTACATTATTCCAAATGTTTCGAAGAATGTTTAAATCCAGAGAAATAAGCAATTTTAACAAGTGACATGAACCGTGTCCATAGTGTCACTGCGTCGCATGCCAATGATGTCATAACCCCTCAATTCCATTTTTTTTGTAGAAAACATGGAAACACCAAAGACGCTTTAATATGTTGTACATTTTAATAGACCGGTGACGACTGCACAGCGTAGCATTATAACAGAACTTTCAAATGTATCTAATATGATAAAACAGTGCTACTTTTTACATTAAATATTACTTTTGTATATTGTTTGTTATACAGACCAAATTTATGTGATGTATGTTCAAGATTGTTCCTAAAATAAAATAATAAAAAAAATTGTAAAAAAAAAAAAAACTTAACTCTGATCACTTAGAAAAAGAATACCACATTTCTGCAATGAATTTTTTTCAGGAATTTTATCTTATCAAAAGACTGTTCAGTACCTTCAGGTAGAGCTGTTTGACGTGCCAAGACAGAGGAAGTGGTCCTCCCCACTGAAACAGGTTTCCCATGCGGTTCCACGCTAGGAAAGCTGGACCTGTGAAGAAGTGATCCAGCTCTGTCTGGTTCAGACCAAGAGACAGATAAACCTACAGTACATCAGGAAAAGAAAACAAACATAAAACACAACATACACTTGAAAACCTTCATTTATATGTGACCAGCTATATTTAAAGAAATTCTCTTACCTCCTGCCATAGCACCTCCTGTCCAGTGAACGCCAGAGGAAGATTTATGCCATTCAGTGCCATCCAATCAATCTCCCTTTGCCATCTGGGCCAATCCCACCACACGGAGGAGTAACTCTGCGTACACACGTTCTGATAGTACCTGAACCTAGAGTTACACAAACACTAAATTAAATGAATTTGCTGCAGTAGGTCCTCTACACATTAACCGCCACACATCCAATGTGTGACACTATTTTCTGTTTTGGAGCTGTAATGAACATGACCTCATTCATAACGTCATGTTCACATTGTGTGGAATTCACTGTCCACCGGCGTCTCTGACAGGGACATAGTACAGGCCAGCTCATGCAGAACTAATAAGACAAACACAGAACAAGACAACAAAAAAATGTCTGGCTACAACAAAACATCCACATTAATATTGGTGTGTATCAGCAATGCTGCTTTTTTCATTGTCTTGCAAATCACACACAACACACTCTCATGATTTGGAGCTACACAAGAACATGTACAAAAAAAACAAAAACAACGGCTCACAGAATGACGAGTTGGCTGCAGAAACATACAAATTATTAAATGAAAGGAAAAGACACAGACAATCTAGACAGCTACTAAAGTGTGCATTTGTCATGTTAAAATGATGATTATAGCAGGCGATCTAGACAGCTACTAAAGTGTGCATTTGTCATGTTAAAGTGGGGGGGGCTGAGGGCTGGGTTGGAAAATATGTGACGTCATTACGTTGTGACTGACGACATGAAATTTCTCTACTAGTCTTCTCCCCTGGCGTGATTGTTACTGTTTTATACACAAAAAATTGTACTTGATGTGCTTTATAACTTTGATGTTTAATAAAAATAAATAAATAAAAAAATAATAAAAAAAAAAATATCTCTGTACTGTTTAGCCTATGTGTTGTAGCCATTAAAGAAAACATTTGGTTTCATATTTGTTTAAATATTATAGGCTAATGTAATTTTTTATTTATTTAATCAATGTTTATTATGAAAGTGAGCATGCAGCATGAGAAAGATATGATACATCATGCGCAATAGCCTATGAGACATGGAGTGGGTAAGACATGATTTTGAGCACTTTATTGAGTTTTGTTTTGTAGAAAGACTCTGTTTAAAAGATTTTCGTTTTGTATTAAATTGTATCTTAATTTTGATCAATATTTTATCAACCCATTGCCTGTATTTAATAAACAAGCAAAATATATTAGCAGACAATGTAATAAGGTGCCGGCACATCACTTGTATTGCACGTGAACTGGAGGGCGCAGAAACTCAGCTTGTGCCTCACAGACAGTTTTGAGAAATATAGGCTATCTATTATAGAAAGCTTAAAAATGTCTACTTTTAAACGAAAATATTCAAAACGAAAATAAATAGGCTACTCTCTGAATATGTAGGTCTAATCCATATGAAATGTGCATTTCTCTCTGGCGTTCATGGCGAGTCCGCATCGTCTTTGCAGCGACACAGAAAACACCATTTTATTAATAAACAATTAAATGTCTCCTTGCTATTTTTGACAAATTCATAATCATTTCTTCAGACGGTTCTTTGTGGCAAAATTATGCATGCGGTCGTGCGCTTGAGAGCGGCTAGTAAACGCCCATTATTCTGACGGAAGCTAATTATTCTGACGGTGACGGAAGCATTCCTGAGGAGGCTAGGTTAGTCTTTTATCAACGAAATATTAAAATAATTAATCATTAGTTTATATCTTATACACTATATCTTAATCCCACATTAAACACATTGTTATGTCTGTTTTTTATTTTTTTTATTTTTATTTCTTTTTCACGTTTTTAAGTACAATATTAGGTTAGTCCACAGCCCCCCCACCAGGGGGGGCTGATGCTATGACGGGGGGGGCCGCAGCCCCCGCAGCACCCCCCTTCCCGCGCCATTGGATTAAAGTTGCTCTCATCTGAACAAAATACAAAAAAATAGTCCAACTTAATCACACCGAGAAAACTAGTTATACTAGTTTCTAGTATTTTGTTTAATATCTGCGCTAAGAGACATAAAATGCAAGTCCGTTTGAAATTATTTTACGTAATACACAGTATATTAATTGTGGTTGGCCAATACAGATTTTTCAATAACTGATCATTTCTTAAATTAAATGCAAACATTTGATAAAATGTTTCAAATGGAAACATTTATCTATTTATTTATGTATAGGTTGCTGTCTATGGATGGTCAGGGAGCTCTCGGATTTCATCAAAAATGTCTTAATTTGTGTTCTGAAGATGAAGGGAGGTCTTATGGGTTTGGAATGACATGAGGGTGAGTAATGGGTGAACTGTCCCTTTAAGGGAACATTCTATTTTCATTTTGCAAAAATTAAGAGAATATTACTTCTGAATGTTCTCTGAACATTCTGAAACAAGTTGTAGCATTTAAAAAATGTTAGATGAACATCCAAATAAAGCGTCAAGAAAAAAAAATTAATGAGTTATGTATAAACAATGTTTTTTGTGCTAACATTTTGAGAACACAACAGACCATTTAACTCTGAACAAACGTTCTATTAATGTGACTGGACTTTGAAAGTGCCATTCCAGAGCGTTATCCAAAGTAACCTGAAATCATCAAATCATTTTGCATTGCGTTATCATGAGGTTGTGGCATTCTTCTGGCAATCTATGATGTAATTTACCTATGGGTTAGTGACAAATACAATTTAAAATATACAAAAAGCTAAACAAAAAATATTTTTATGTTTTATATGTTTTGAAACTTTCAAATATTCATATGAAACTTTCAAGAATTATAAATCTATAGGTTTTACTTGCGATTTATTGACTCTAATCATTTTAAATATCAAACAGTATCAGTGAAAAAAAAGTGTTTTGTTGAATTAAATTGTTAAGGCTACGTTTACCTGTGCGGGGTGTTGATGCGCAGGACGCCGGTGAGGGGAGGCAGGGGTCGGGGGATATTTAACTGATCTCCAGACCAGGACACGTGACAGTTGCAGAAGTATTTGAGATAGTTGTATATACCGGTGGCCACCGCGACCCCCGTGCTGCCCACCGCCAGGATCTTGTTGTTCTTAGCGGACCGCAGCTCACACACGTCTAGAGTGTCGTTAGACAGAGTCCTGTTGACTGACACGATGAAATCCCGGGATCTGTTTCCCAGCAGTCGCCTGAGCAGATCCACAACAGCTCTGGACTGAGTTTTATCGCTGGCTTTCGCTCTCAGATGCGCGAGAGTCTGAAAGTCGCTGCAGACCGACTGCAACAATGTAACAAATAAAAGCGCGAGCAGCGCGCTGCGGACACAGTGTATCATTTTGACATCTGTGACGTCAGCGGCATCGGTGCTGGAGATGTAGAGTTAAAAATGTAAACTTTTCTACTATTGATTTCCTTCGCGTGAGCAGGAAGTAATGTGTGTCAATGGAAAAGCAGGCGGCCAATCACGAGACAGTCTGTAGGGCCTTTGAGGAGCTTTAGCCAATTAGAACTCGAGATTGAAAGAAAAGGGGGAAACTCGGTTGTATTCATCACATGATTCCATTCTATTCGATGTGTGATATCTCTATATGACATAAACAACTGCTATCTACAGCTTAAACATAAACTCACTGTTTTTAAGGAAAGGAAATTATGAAGAAATAAAAAACAGTCATCAAAGAGAGAACTATTATTATTACACTTTCCAGTTGTATATAATGCATTTATTATTACAATAAACAAACCTTTCTTTACAGAAAGTAGTAAGAAAGCCAAAGGCGACTGTGACAAGTTTACCCACTCTGATTGGCACATATTTAAAATAAATGCAATATATAATACAGTATAAAAAAATCAAATCTTAATGATAAATTATTATTATTATCATTATTATGCATAATAACGTTTAAATTGTTATTTAATAAACGGTGAAAACAACTATTTAATTTTACATTAACATTCATGCATTACCATTTTGTGCTTTGATTGTTTATTTTATTTTAAATAATTAAGAATAATAATCAGCGCTTCAAGTCTTTGTAAATATGTTAGGACTTTTATTTTGAAGGGTGTTCTTACGGAAGCCAATACTTTGTGCTGCGTTCAAAAGTTACCGTTCAGAATTTATAATTTCGCATTTTAATGCAGCTTCGGGAAGGATGTGAGTATAGTTAAATGAAAATATGTTTGTAGTTTTATAAACTATATTTTATGAAATGATTAAGGAGCACAGAAGTTGATAGGAAGCAAACACGTGGAGATTCGCACATTAAACACTTCTAGTCTACAGGAGAACCAAGTACACATACCTTAATACACAGTGTCATTATTCACTGAAGATACCTGAAGCCCACTGTGAATTATTGCACGAACCTCTGTTTATTGTTAACGTGTGCAAGAACTGCATTCATATACATACACACATGTATATGGTGATAATGCAAAGCTGGCCCTCTCTGTTATTTGTTTCACAGATATGTGTTTGTTATAGCCATGTCAGAAGAAGTTCTGCTGGCTCGTGTGAAGGCTTTGGAAGAAGAGGTGGAGAGACTGAAAGCTCAGCTGAAAGTGGAGAGAGATGGAGCTAAAACATCAGCCAGTCTCCAGACAGAGAGCTTAAAACATCAGGAAGGTGAGGAGAACAGATCCAAACAGAAGAAACGAGGAGTAGAGAGGCCCTTTGACTTCTCTGTGCATCCTCGCAGACATGTGGCACTGCGGCTGGCGTACCTCGGCTGGCAATATCAGGGCTTCGCCGTCCAGGAAAACACAGACAACACTGTTGAAGCCCGGCTTTTTGAGGCACTGCTGAAGACTAAACTGATCCAGGACAGACAGACCTCCAACTATCACCGCTGCGGCCGCACAGATAAAGGAGTCAGTGCTTTCTCTCAGGTACTGTGATCTGCATTCACTGAATTTTTTATGAGTTATGACATTGATCATGTCTTCATATTTGCAAGCGTTCCCACAATAATGGAAAATAAAAATGTAAACAATAATATTTTATACAGCAATATAATTTATTTTTGCATCTGAGAACTAATTTTAATTTAGAACCATTTTTCAATCATTTAATTTTGACACAATAATCGTTAAACTAACAACTTAAGCAAAGTATAACAAGAATTCTGAATATTTTAATTTAAAAATATAATAATATTTAATAATTAATAGTTATAATTATTTATGCTTTTTTGTGATCTGAATAGTCATACACTTGTTTTCATAATTTGTAAAGTCATGGATTTTTGATATTCACAAATATATATAAAAAAAGTTATTTGACACCAAAATAATCATTAGATTATAACTAAAAATATAACATGAATTGTGAATATGTTACTACTAAAATAATGACTGTTATTATGGAATTACATTTTTGCAGTGTTTTTATGATCTGAATAGTTGTACATTTATTTTCATATTTCTTAAAGTCATGAATTCCTGATATTTACTCTCTTCTCCAGGTCATATCCATTGATCTGCGCTCAACACAGTATGGAGGAGGTTTAGGTGTTACTGTCCCGTCTGGAGTGGAGGTCAGAGGCAAGGCGTCTGCAAAAGAATTACCCTACGTGAAGATATTAAACAGAGTCCTGCCACAGGACATTAGGATCCTGCAGTGGGCTCCTGTAGAATCCGGCTTCAGTGCGCGCTTCGACTGCCAGTCCAGAACATACAGATACTACTTCCCTCGTGGAGACTTAGACGTGGATCTCATGGCAGAGGCTGCTAAACGGTCAGTAGATCACAACATCAACACATACTGTCTGCTTAAAGAATGATGTACAGTCAATCAAAAAGTATCTGAACTTTTCATTCTAAAAGTGGACAGCAATTGAGTGGATAATTCTGTTCCTCTGGGGATGCAGGTATGAGGGAACACATGATTTCAGGAACATCTGTAAGATGGATGTAGGTAATGGAGTCTTGCAGTTCCAAAGGACCATCTTGTCTGCCTCCATCCAGCCGGCCCAACTTAACCCCACCGGCCCTAATGACCCACACCAACTCTATGTCTTCCAGGTCAAAGGTCTTGCTTTCCTCTATCACCAGGTGAGGAGCTCATCTCAAACTGGAGGCCTTCAGAGGGCTTCAATAAATTAGATCAAATTAGACAAAACAAGCTTTAGAATGAGCCAGAACAACTAAAAATCAAGATATTTCTTATTTTATTGTTTTCCTTTGAAGAACTAGAAATTTCACTGTCTTGGGTTCTAGACCTGAAACAGTATTGTGTGATACTATTAGTTTTTATTAATAGTTTGAATAAGTTGTTTTTTATATTTTCCATTTTCAGAGCTTTTATATTAATATTTAATGTTTTAGTCATTTTTTTGTGTGTGTTTTTGTCATTTTGTCTTATTAGGTTTTGTGGTAACACTTTACAAAAAGGTTTCTTTTGTTAATATTAGCTAACATGAACTAACAATGAGTGACATTTTTACAGCATTTATTAATCTTTGTAAATGTTAGTGAAAATGAAAGTGTTTGTTCTTGTTAGTTCACAGTGCATTGACGAATGTTATTAAATACAGTTCTGAATTTTAATAATGTATTAGTAGATACTGAAACTAATATGATCTAAATTTAATAAGTATTTTTCATTGTTAGTTCATGTTAACTAATATAGTTAACTAATGTTAATAAATGAAACCTACCGGTTTTGTTTTTTAATAAGTTCAGGCTTGCAGTGTTTACCTTTAACAAAAAAAAAAAAAGGAACAATTACATATATATATCTTTATAGTTTTTATTCAGTTGTATTTCAGTTATTTTAGTACAATAAGCAAAACTAAGTAAAAATGAGAAATATTACTAGCTGACATAAAATAAGTTTAAGTATTTTATTTTATTTGTTTATGTAAAATTTGACAGAAATGTTTTCTCTTGGTTTTAGTTCTAGTTGGCTATAATAACATTGCTTGGAAAAGTCAAGTAAATTAATCAAATCTTAAAACCTGAAGAGCATTCAACTCCTAAATCTATTTAATAAACTGAATTATTTTGATTCTTTTAGTTATTTTTTAACAGAAAGTAGGCGTGACCATAGATTAAAATACATTTACAAATATTGTTGGGTACAGCCAAAACAGTTGATATTTATAAATTGGATGAAATTATGTCTTCAGTAGTAGTCAAAAACCTTAAAGTTAAAGATCTTTGTTTTTGTTACTATTATATTTTGCTCTATTATATTTTGTTGAAGTTAGCAAGGTGTCCTTGCCATTTAAAAAAAATAAAATTGTTTAGCATTAGTAGCTTGTATTGCATTCTAAACATAACCACTAACTTTGCTGTTCCAGGTTCGCTGCATGATGGCTTTGCTGCTACTCATTGGACAGAAACTCGAAGCTCCAGAAATCATTGAGCAGCTGCTGGATGTGGAGAAAAACCCAAGGAAACCTCAATACAGGTGAGTTCTATTTCAGTATTTCCTCATCTAATCCTGGATTCCACGTGAAGCTGCTTAGTGCTTTCACTTCAGATCTTTGAACTTCAGAATTCTAGGAACTTTTTCATTTTCTTGACTACATTAGTAACTGTTAATCCCAGCTGTCTGTGTTTTATAGTATGGCGATGGATTACCCTTTGGTGTTGTATGACTGCCACTTCGAGGGTGTGAATTGGAGGAATGAAACAGAGGAGGAGAACCACGTCCTGAGCTCTCTGCACCAGCACTGGGTTCAGAACGCAGTGAAAACCCAAGTTCTGCTCGGCATGATCCAAGGCCTTCAGAAAACAACCACAGGTGTGTGTTTATACTGAAACTACTTATTAATTGTCTGGAATGAAATGCTAAAACACCGCCTGATGTTGATCTAAAAAGTAGCATGTAAAAGCCATTGTAAAACAGATTTTGTTTCTGTTTTCTCAGAGATGACATCTCTGCAGTGCTGGCTCATGGAGGGCTCCAGGCAGAGGAAGTACCAGCCTCTTCTGGACCGGCCGCGCTGCGAGAGTTTGGAGTCCAGGATCCAGCACTTCGTGAAGAGAGGAAGACTGGAGCAAGAAGAAGGAGAGAACGGGGAGGAGACGACCGTTTTCAGGGGGAAGAGATCAAAGCATTCCCATCTGACAACATCAAATCAAATCCAGGAGCAAAACCATGGAGCAGAAACCCACGATTGAACTTTTACGTTTTCTGCTTTGACTTTTAATTTGTGTAGGAAAAGTTTTTCTTTAACTCTGTTCTCATAGCAGCGCAATTATCTAATTTTCTGTTGTGCCGAAGAAAGACTTTTATTAAAGGATTACACTGTGTATTCTGATCATGCGTGAATTTGAAATTATCATTATCAATTTTGAAATAATCAAAACACACCAAAAATGTTATCTTCTATTATTCATTATGAGGCAAAGAATTCATCATTTTACATGTGATCTGCAGGCTAACACATAAATACAGTTTATGTTGTTTTGGCATGTCTTGACAGTTTTTGTGAGATTCACCCAAATAAGAGCAATCTTTAATGAATAATGTTAGTTTTCAGTGGTTAGCTTTCCGAACCAGCCAACATCAGACGTCCTGGGTTTATTAAAATTAATAGAATAGTTAAATATAAATTAAATAAAATAGTCTGGCTCCAAACCGTTTTTTAAATAAATGATTTTAAACTGTATTGCAGTGCTGTGAATACATGTAAAAACAAATATCAGATTAGAGCATAATATTGGTATAATTATTATACATTTGATCATTTTCTAATATTTCATTAGTTATATATTCAGGTTAGAAATATTATTATATTTTACGTTTTAATTAATTTTATTTCTCATATTTATTGTTTTCATAACTATTTGTCATTGTAGACTAAATTAACATCTCTTGGTGTTCAAGTTAATATGCCTAGTAATAAAAAAAAGGCAAACAAACAAGCCTGATTCATGGAGTGTCACGTGACACGCTCAGGTCACGTGATAAAATCCGAGACAAATAAAGTCGAAGCAGAGAGCCGCGTTATACACGCTTCACCGGGTCCGGTTTTATTCTGATATCTTCACTGGTCTCGTGAAAATACGGTAAGTTCTTTCTCTTTATGCAAATGTCGTTTGTTTAGGGTTTCGCTCACACGCTTCCGTCGGAAACAGTGAGAGACGTTAGATGATAACATCAGATTAACATGAAGCGGTTTCAATCATCGATAAAACGAAAACAGACTTCCTGCCTTTCAAAGACAGGTTTTAAAATGTATTAACTGTTTAACACAAAACGAAGCTTTGCAAGATTACAAGACATTTGCGGCTACACACTTGTCAGTTTTCATCAATTAAAAATAAATGTGATCAACTAGTGTTGCCTTTTTTTTTTTTTTTTTTTTTTTTTTTTTTTTTTTGATGATCGATGCCACAAAGTGATTAGTCTACAAATGACTGTGTTTGGTCCGTGTATCTTTTGGTCATTTGATTTTTTTTGTTTAATATTGAAAGTAGAAAAATGAGAAACGGCTCCTTTTTCGTTTTTAATTTTTTTTGCAAAAAACGAAAAACAAGAATTTGGCTTAATTTGTAGTTTTTCTTTCAGGGGTTGAAAAATGAATAAACAGCTTGAATATTCGATTTCTACACGTGGGTGGGAATTAAACGCCCCTTTCTGCTGATTGGTCAGACAAAAAAAAAAAAAAAAAAAAAAAAGATCAAACTGTCATCAGTTCTTCTGCAGTTCCTCGCGGCAGAATACTAGTCCTCTGCTGCTGCTGGGGGGGATTTCATAGCCTACCATATTTTCCAAACTGTAAATTTACTTTTTATCATTATATATACTGTGATTTATTCTAAAATGACTTAAATAATGCATTTAACGTCAAATAACCTTAATGTAGACTTTTAAAAATAGGCGCATCAAGCAGCCTACTAGCTGTGTATTGGTTCATGTTTTGCGCTAAAGCAGTGCATTCTGTTGTTTTCTTTATTTTTCAACGGGACGACATTTTGTAGTCATTTTGAATGTACACAAATATAAATATGCATTTTACCATATGACTATAAATGACAACTTATTAAATTATTTCCCCTCTTGAGGAACAAATCCTGGTGAACATCAACTAATTCTCAATATTAATTAAATAAACTGTTTAGATTGCTGCATATTTCCTGTGCACTTCAATACTGGTCTGTGCTTGACAGTAGTCGCGTTTTTCTGTTTTATTTAACTAGGGTAACTAGTCAGAGGTTTTTCTAAAGGCTTATTAGGTCTACCTTCTTTTTTCCGAAACACACACACAAAAATGTCCTGCTCGCACTTACCCATTTAATGGCAGAGAACGGTGACTTTCACTTTTCATTCTTTAAGCGGATGCAAATCTGTCATAAAATAATATGCATCTCGTGGCGTATGCTATATTCCAAACGTTCTGAAGGTATACAGTAAGGTTTGGTGAGAAACAAACCAAATGGCAATTAATTACATTTATGTAAATCTTGTGTTACATTCCTGTGTGCGAGTGCACAAGTGTCAGACTAAATTAGACTACAGTTACTTTTTTATAGACTACATATTATTCACACAATAGAAATAAATGATTCATCGTTTATTGATTCTCTCTAATTTTTTTTTTTTTTTTTTTTTTTTTTTTTTTTTTTTTTTTTTTTTTTAATGTTCCTTTCTAAAATAGTCTACCGCTTATATACACTCATAAAGTCTTCCAGTTTGTGGACATTCACACAGTTATCAGTAATTAATCCGGTGGCTATACAGCATTTGACCAATGGGTTTACAAAAATAATTTCAGGTTTAAGAAGTGTTTCAACATTGCATCAACTACTGATGAACGCATTATTTTTTATTTAAATGATCACTCAGTAGGTTAACCATGTATTATTGAAAGGCTTTTGTCTTTCAAACTCATTAAAATGCACAAATTCTCATTATTTCTTATTTGCAGACATTCTCAAACTCTTTGTCCTCTGAACCTCTTTTACCTAACATATTTACTTTAAAGGGGTGGTCAATCAGCAATTCTGTAAAAGACAATATCTCCCTTGCGTTAAACTTTGAGCATCGTAACTTTGCAGATGTTTTTTATGCTCAAACAGCAACATTACACACTAAAGTTAAAAAAAAGTGAAATCATAATCAGTGATCCTTTAAGTACCCTCTGACATAGATGAATGGTCATATGGCACAAACAAATAAAGGTAAACATAAAATATTCCATCTTTTTTAGTAAGTGTATGGTTTATTTTAATTTTACATTTTTATGATTTAATTACTTTTCAGACTTTCATTAAACTCTACCCCCCCCCCCCCCCCCCCGAGTTCCTTTACGAACCCCAATTTGGGAAACCCTGACGTAATATAATGTTTAATGCACTTCATGTTGTTAATTACAATGAAAGGAATATATTTTCTCACTATTCACAGAAGAAAGCCATAGGCTCTGCCACAGAACAGGTTGTGTCGAGCCATTCATTTGTCTGGTTGTTTGATGAGAAAAAGATTAAATGTAGTTGCAATAAAAAAGTTTAAGAATCTGTACAACTGCTGCTGCAGCAGAGGACTAGTATTCTGCCGCGCGGAACTGCAGAAGGACTGATGACAGCATGGTTTGATCTTTTTTTTTTTTTTTTTTTTTTTTTTTTGTCTGACCAATCAGCAGAAAGGGGAGTTTAATTCCCGCCCACGTGTAGAAATCGAATATTCAAGCTGTTTATTCATTTTTCCAACCCTGAACGAAAAACTAAAAATTAAGCCGAATTCTTGTTTTTCGTTTTTTGCAAAAAATGTAAAAAACGAAAAAGGAGCTGTTTTTCATTTTTCTACTTACAAAATTAAACAAAAAATCAAATGACCAAAAGATACACGGACCGTGTTTATTAAGGGCTTATTCAATGTGATTTGTTTGAGCTTTTGTGTTACAGCGCAAGAAAGTCTTTCATGGGTTTGCATCTGAATATTTAAAGAGCGTTAGTTTTGTGGATCAACAATCACACACAGAATGGTGAGTAGTTTGCTCATTATTTCTTATATTGTGATACAAGCCTGCACTGCAAACAACAGATGACATCAAACAGTGCTTTTACCATGTTGACACAGTTGTCCAGCAAGTCAAAAGTCTGCTGAAGCAATTGTTCATCAACTAGGCTTGAGCTCAGTGTGTCATGAGATTGTCAGCAATGGTTATTTTTGTATTGCACAATAAGTAGACACATTGGGAAATGTGCGTCTTTGAAGAAACTCTTAGGGAATGTTTAAAATGAATGCAATGTACATTCAGTTTTCGCTCAGTTCTACCAATAATTTGTCAATGATCTTCATGTATCATAACTTAAACAGATTTATATTATATATTTAAAGTGTTTGGGACTTAATGAGCCTTGAGGTTCTGTAGTTCTGTGCTACTACGCAGGTGTATATTCTGATAAAGAAAATGAAAACTGTCACGTAACAGTGTTCAGTTCACAGCCATTTCTTGTTTTTCAGGTGCGTGCGGGTGTCATCGTGTTATTATGTGTGTGTCTGAGTGTGTGTGGCGCTCTGATTTGTCCTGATGGAGGGATGTGTGAAGATGGAAACACTTGCTGTCAAATGCCATCAGGAGGATACGGCTGCTGCCCGCTACCCAACGTAAGAGTTTACTCAACAAGACTGCATTTGTTTGATTGAATATACAATAAAACTGGTAATATTGTGAATTATTTTTACAATTAAAAATATAAAGAAAATTCATTTTTGTGAACTGTTCCTTTAAGCACAGTAAACAATGTGCTCGTACATACAAATGACTGTTTGTTTGTTTGTTTGTTTTTTGTTTGTTTGTTTTTGTCCGATCACTTGCATTGCTGTTATCAGGGGACTCTGTGCGACTTGGTACACTCCAAGTGTGTGAACAAGACACACATTTTAGACTGGGTGGAAAAAGTCGCCACAAAGCAGGTAACACGCATACCTGCACAGCCACAAATCCAGATAAGCCTTGAGTAAATATTCAGCATTTAAATAAATCTTCCCCTTTTTTTTTTTTTTTAAGCACGCAGTAATTTGTCCAGATCAGGAGTCCGAGTGTCCCGATGACACCACCTGCTGCCAGATGCCTGATGGGAGCTGGGGCTGCTGTCCTATTAAAGATGTATATCACTTGTTTAAACATATTTCTGTTCTGGAATGTTGTTACATGTGCTTGGCAGTGTCTACACTTGTCTTTCTTTCTCCATGTGTGTTCAGGCTGTGTGCTGTGAAGATAAGCAACACTGCTGTCCTCCGGGAACTAAATGTGACCTCGAGCATTCAAGGTGTGTGTCGGCAACATACGGACCCTCCCCACTCTGGAGGAAGTTCACTGCCCGTCGCAGGAAAGCAGGTATGACCGTTTCAGTTTAACATTTGCATTGATCTGCATTATGCTTTATATTGCATATTGGCTGCTGTATGGTAATATGGGAACTTTTAAAAGTTTTGTGGTTGGAAAGGTTTTGTAATGTTTTTGAAAAAAAGTCTCTCTTGCTCACGAAGGCTGCATTTATTTGATACAGTAATATTGTGAAATATTACTGCAATTTAGAGGAACTGTTTTCTATTTGAGTTTATTTTAAAATGTAACTTATTCCTGTGATGCAAAGCTGAATTTTCAGCATCATTACTCCACACAATGTCACACGATCCTTCAGAAATCATTCTAATATGCTGATTTGATGTTGTATTTATGCAATTGCAGTTGCTCCACCTAAAGACTCCGGTCATATTAGAGATGGTAAGTTTTGATCCATGAGCCCTACTTTATTTATTATTGATTTCTATTCATTATTCATCAAGTGTCTTTGTTAAAACTGACACCTGAGGATTCTGTGTGTGTGTGTGTGTGTGTGTGTGTGTTTATGTGGGCAGTGATCTGTCCAGATGATATTTCCACATGTCCGGATGATACAACGTGCTGTAAACTAGATAACGGAAATTACGGATGCTGCCCGATGCCAAAGGTGCTTCATTCATGTATATTTAATCATTTTTCTGTAGGTTTGTACTTTATGGTTATCCAGTGGTTTGCATGTATTTGGCTCACTGTAAGACTGAATAAGCATAAATGTTTTTACTGTAGGCTGTGTGTTGTTCTGATCATGTGCACTGCTGCCCAGAGGCCACGACTTGTGACCTTGTCCATAGTATGTGTGTGTCAGCCAATGGCTTCATGGTAAAAATGGCCACTAAGATCCCAGCCACTTCCCTGAAGCCTAAAGGTAAACATCCATTTATTTTATCTTTGTGCAATTAAAGCGCCGACCATTCTGTAACATGGCATCCATCATCTGTGTGTGTTGAAATGTAAATTTTTGCCCTCTTGGTTCGATATAGAATATGCATCAGTCCCTCTTTTTATTGCTCTTTCTGTCTGCAGAAAAAGTAGTTCCCTGTAATGAAACGGTAGCCTGTGCCAGCGGTACCACCTGCTGTAAAACACAAGAAGGCACCTGGGCTTGCTGCCCTTTACCAAAGGTATTCATGTTGTCAGCTTTATATTAAAACCGCTTCGGGTTGATTATGGCCCGGTATCATTTATGCATGTGAAAACCCAGCCCCAAACAAACGTTTGTGAGATCAAATCTTCAATTTTTATTGGAGGAAAACCTAAAATAGTGTTTGGAGTAATGTTGTCCTCATCTCCAGGCGGTGTGTTGTGAGGACCATTTCCACTGCTGTCCAGAGGACACTGTGTGTAACCTCGCGGCGGGCACCTGTGATGATCCTGCTGACCTTTCAGTGTCTGTACCCTGGATGGCAAAGGAGCCCACCTTTCCAATAGCTTCATCCAATCAGAAATGTGATGAGACGACTTCATGTCCTGATGGTTCCACCTGCTGCAGACTCTCATCTGGAAAATGGGGCTGCTGCCCTCTGCCACAAGTAAATAATACTTCTTTGTCTTATTTGAACATGAAAGTGATGTGACATACAGCCAAGTATGGTGACCAATACTCAGAATTCGTGCTCTGCATTTAACATCCAAAGTGCACACACACACCGTGAACGCACACACCGTGAACACACACCCGGAGCAGTGGGCAGCCATTTATGCTGCGGTGCCCGGTGCCTTGCTCAAGAGCACCTCAGTCATGGTATTGCCGGCCCGAGACTCCAACCCACAACCTTAGGGTTAGGAGTCAAACTCTCTAACCAATAGGCCATGACTTCCCCGTGCTTACTGGTAAAACTGTAATTTAAAATTTTGTTTATTTTATTTGTTTTATAGTTGTTAGTTATTTTTTTTTTTTTTTTAATTTTTAGATATTTCGATTTAATTTTATAGTTATTAATTATTTTGTTTAGGTACTTATTCAGTTAATTTAGTGAATTTAAAGGAGTATTAATCATTTAATTTTGTTAAATTTAATAATTATTTTATGGCTAGGTATTTTTAGTTATTGTTACACAATGCATTTTAATCCGATGATAACTGCTGAATAAAACATGTAACAATGTGGCATATTGCCATTTGAAACCTTTTTTTGTTGCCTATTGAGTATTGTTTAAAATACAAAACAGTAGTAGGCAGTATATAGTGCTCCCTTATGAATGCACGTCTCACACTCTATCACTTCCTCTCTTTGAGCGGTGTGTTGTAAGGATGGAGATCACTGCTGTCCTAACGGCTACACATGCAATGAGAAGAAAACATCCTGCTATAAAGCCTCCCATGAGATCCCCTGGTTCACAAAACAAGAGGCCAGGGTCCTGAAGGGGTCCGAGGTGCTGTTTGGAGATGAAGATGTGAAGTGTGACTCGACGACCAGCTGTGCATCTGGTTCTACCTGTTGTAAATTACCCACAGGGCAGTGGGGCTGTTGCCCTCTTGTCAAGGTGAGACTTTTTTTGTTATGCAGTTATGTGTTTTTGAGTGTATTTTTGCTCTGAATGCTCTTGTGGATGTTTTTCTGAATTTGGTTTGAGTAGCTCAGGGTGTGTTCTCTCTGCAGGCGGTGTGTTGTGAGGATCACGAGCACTGCTGTCCACAGGGCTACACCTGCGACCTCGAATTTGGAACCTGTGTAAAAGCATCCGGTTTGCACAGTGTTCTTCTGACACGATTACAGACACACACTGACACGCGTCCAGAAGAAGAGGTGCTGTGTGACGCGTCCACACGCTGCTCAAAGACACAGAGCTGCTGTAGACTATCAGACTCCACATGGGCCTGCTGCCCATATAAAGAGGTAACGAGAATCAGGGCTGCCACATATAGATTTTTGGTTGATGATGAATTTAATTCATGTATTTTATTTTCTCTCTCTCTATCTATATATAAATAAAACTTTTTATATTTATTGTTTTATATTATTTATTATTTTTGCTATTTTGGCTTTGTTTTTTGTTTTATTTTTTTTTTTTTTTGTTTTATTGAAATTTTGTTTATTTGTTTACTATTTATTATTTCCATATTTATTTTATTTCTTTTTGATTTGTTTAAAGAAATTAATGTTTTTGTTTACATTTCATTATTTTATTGTTTTTATCATTTTTAGTTGTCCTTTTCATTTATTGTTTACTGAAATTGTTTTTGTTTTTGACTTGTATTCATTGAATTATTGTTTGCAAAAATGTAATTGTTTTTATTTTGCTTACTATATTTATTTTAATGTTTATTGAATTTTACATTTGTTTTTGTTTACTAAAATTTTAAACATAACCTATTTGGTATTTTTATTTACTTTGTAATTGTTTTCTGAATTTTACATTTATCTTTTATTAATATGTTTACAGACGATTGATTACAATTATAAAGTTAAATCATTACTACTGATAACAGTCTTCACTAAAACATGCAAAAACTAAACCGATTGTTGCTCTCTCTTTTTTCGTAGGCAGTCTGCTGTGAAGACATGAAGCACTGTTGCCCTGTGGGATACAGATGTGACCCAGAAGTCCAAGGCTGCACTAAAGTCTCCACATCCATGTGGTGGGAAAATGCTCTTTAAATGAACCACAGACTGACACTGAGCCACATGCCCATAACACAAATATACATCCATAAACACACACACTCTAGCGCTCTGACTCGGTACATGTTGCATAAAGCATTGTTTTTAAGATGCCCTCTTCAGACAAGAGACTATGCATCTAGCTTTTAATGTTTAATTTTTTTTACTGGAATAAAAATGTACTGAATCTTATATTTAGGCAGGATACACTGAGAGACTGTAGAAGTGATTTTAGCAGAATCGTAATTTGCCCAAAACATCAAAGTGATAATTAGAGGCTAAATTACACTTTATAATATCATAAATGTTAGTAGGATGTGGATTTGATATTTTGAATTACATTACCATGATTATAATGACATACACAAACCGCAAGTGAGAAACGCTACTGAGATTCAAAACTGAATTCATCACCAGTGAATTAAAAACTAAACCACAAAAGAAACTTGTGACCTTTTTTTATTTTTAGTTTGTTTTTTCATACCCTAAACCTGATTGGGACAATTAATTAATGGATGTCACCAACCTTTTAACCCTTTAATTTACTTAGAGGCTGTTGCATGTAGGGTTAATTCAACTTTGTTTGCTTTTTCCATTGCTTCCAAGCCTTCATATCCAAGTGTCATTCTCAAAATTTGCTATAGGTGCTTTTGTGTTCTGTTTATTTTTATCTCATTTTAATATTTACTGAAGGGTGAAACGAATCTAGGTGATTACCTTTTTCCATTTAAGTGGATTTGTTTGTTTATTGTTGGTTAATTATATCTGAAAAAACACTGAAATTAAATACTTTTCAAATAAATGGCACGTTGACTCATTCATGTCTCATCAGACTCTTTTGATAAACTCTGTCTGGTTTCCATGGCGCAGATTGGCAGATCCATCTCTGCAATGCTACTGAATTTTTACAACTATTGGAGGAAGAACACCTGTTAGTCTATTAAATGGTAAACACAGAATAAAAATGAGAAAAGATCCTAAAAGATGGAAAATGTTAAGAAATCATGTAAATGCTCTGACCAATCAGAGGGGCTGACAGAGATATTCCAGATGGCTGCTGCTTGATGGAGTCATGTTTCACAGCTCGTCTTCTGCATGTGTATGAGTCTCACTCAGACCGGCTGAAACACTGTTTCCATTCAGCTGAAGCCATACAAGAGCTTAAAATATAGACATCGGCCAGTGTGTTCGACTCCAGGAAGAAAACAAGATTGCTTTGGAGAAAGTTTGCAGATTTCCAGAAGCCCGTCCTGGCTGCTGCTTGTGGTATGTTGACATTTTGTGTCACAACTTACACAACACCTGACCGGAACAACTTTAGTACACAGGTGTAAGCTGAACTAAAGCGAGTGGGTTTGTAAAAATAGATAGAAACTAAATATTATATACTACCATTCAAAAGTTTGGGGTTGATAAGTTCCTTTTGCTTTGCTATGCTGTGTTTATATGATTAAAAAAAAAAAATACAGAAAAAGTAATAATTTAAAATAAAAAAATAATTATTATTATTATTATTATTATTATTATTTAAAATGTCTGTTTCTGTTTGAATGTCTTTTAAAAGGTCATTTATTCCTGCGATGAAAAGCTGATTTTCCAGCATAATTACTCCAGTCTACAGTGTCACATGATCCTTCAGAAATCATTCATATTTTTGTGGAAAAGGATTCTTTATGATGATTATAAAGTTTAAAACAAATGAATTTATTTAAAATTAAAATCTTTTGTAGCATTAGAAATGTCTTTACTGTCACTTTTGATACATTTAATGCATCCTTGCTGAATAAAAGTATTAATTGAAATAAAAAATGGCATTTGTTTTCGATGTTATTTAATATTACTTATATAATATATTTATTTTGAATCATATATATATATATTATATATTATATATATATATATATATATATATATTATATATAACATTATATACGTATGAATTTTTAATATTTTTTACTCTCAGCCATTTTTATTTTTATTCACTTTCGAACAGTTCTTACTGAATGGAAATACTAATTTCT
The DNA here is from genome assembly GCF_018340385.1 of Cyprinus carpio. Lineage (NCBI taxonomy): Eukaryota > Metazoa > Chordata > Actinopteri > Cypriniformes > Cyprinidae > Cyprinus > Cyprinus carpio. The sequence continues at coordinate 20,438,839 of NC_056620.1, forward strand.
CTCATACATATACAAAAAATGTAGATAATAATAATATAAACTAAAATAAACTAGTAAACTAAATAAACTAAAATAAAATCTTACACCCCAAACTTTTGTGTAAATTGTTGCATAAGTATCCTGAGTGTGTTGACCGTGTGTGAATGCTGTGTGTAATGAAGGCACTCTGAGCATGTGTGATTATATTGAGATACTTGAGGAGCTCAATCACTGCCTGAAAGTTTAACCACCGCAAACACTCAGTGGAAATCAAAATTCAAGATGGAGAAGACAGAGACTGACAAAAATTGCAAGAATGCTGGTCTCTGATAAACGATCCGCTGTGAGAAAGTGTGAAAGGGAGAGAGCGGGACAGCTGAAAGGAGGCGGGAGACATGCAGCTTCAAACGAGCCAAAATGTCACTGCTATTAATACACCTCAGCAACTGCTCTCCAATCAACACACACCATCTCACAGTGTGTGTGTACATCAGGAAGTGTGAGCAAAATGATGGCTTCAGGTTTCTCCCACCTCAAAAGAAGGTTAACTGCTCCAGTTCTCTTACTGAGCTGCATTTCTGTTGATGATTTCAGTTGAGGGACAGAGGAATGGCCATACCGACCATGACTGACTCCAGCAGGCTTGATCTGGATGAACGGACCTCAACGTCACACACAGAGTGTGGAGAGGAGCCTGATCTCCAGCCAAGAGCTTTGAAGGAACCTCAGGCAGTGGGTGCAGAAGACACTGGAATATCAGACATCATCGTGTCGAGGGGTGAGAGAGGACAGCTGCTCGAGAGGTTATTGAGTTCAAGAGAGGATGTCATTCACTTTTTCACAAAGTGAGGGATCTGTAGTCTTAAATGAAGGCTCTTCAGTGGTTTTTGTCAGGAACTTCCTACCAAGAATCATTTAGTTGGCTATGGGTTTTTATGGAGATTAAAAAAGTTCTTGATGTTAGATTGTAGGTTCATCAGATCAGCATTTCGTAACAAGGGTATTTTGTGGGATTAGGATTTAAATCTGTTTTGAACTTTTAATTTTTATGATGTTCTCTTCTTTACAAATGTCTGTGCTGTTTCAGTATATTTCTAGTATTTACTAATATTTTATTATATTTATTATTTATTTATTTATTTCAATATATATTTATTAATTATCATTTTTGATGCTCAGTTTTCACTTTAATTTCAGTTTAAATTTGATTAATTTTGTTATGCGCTTTTATCGTTTTTATTAGATGTTTTTTAATATTTCTATTTAGATGTAAAAAAAAATTACATTTTTGTTTGAGCAATTTTGATTCTCCAAAAACTGTAACTTATTTATAGACAAAAAATAACTTAATCCTATACATTTATTTTTAAAAAGAATTTAAAATTTGAGTAAAATTTGTCTTTATCATTTTGGATTATTTTTTATTTTACTGTTCAACTTTTAGTTGTAATTTTAGTACTTTAAAAATGCATTTATACACTTAAAAACAACAACTTAAACTTATTAGTTTGTTTTAAAAAAAATTGTTATATTTTCAGTTTATTTTCATTTTAGTTTGTTTGAATCATTTTGTTATGTGATTTTGCCATTTTTGTTATTATTATTTTTATTTTAGAAATTTTCAAAAACTTTTAAAATTTATAAACTTACAAAAAAAAAAAAACTTATTTTATTTCAGTTAGTTGCCAAGACAGCATATCTAATAATTATTTTAATTTTGTTAATCTTAAATTTATTTCCACTTTTTTTTCAGTTAATGAAAATTAACTTTCAATTTTTTGAGAATGTGTGTTGTTTAAAGGACGATATAGATAGAGAAGACATTGTAGCTTGTAGATTTTGTTTATGTGTTAATATTTCTATGTTTTAAGTGATGTTTTACATGTATTTTGAGGTGAGGAATATCAAAAGTCTGGCTTTACAAGTAAAGAAGACAGCAACATCCAGTCGTGCATCAGCAGCAGGTTTGCACAATGAGATTCTTTTCATTTACTTATTTAAATGACAGGTTTATGAATTCATTGATCCATTTAACTGCTTTGTTTACATGGTAATTCATAGGTCAGATGCAGAAAGAGAGAAGAAATCTACTGCTTGCTGCTTCAGAAAACGTCACAGGAAACACCGAACAGAGTTTACAGACACGAGGAATACAAGGGAGACGTGTAGAAAAGACAGAGCAAGAATGAGAAGAAATTCTCCAGACCAGAAGACCAGCGGCTTCTCAAGATGCTCCAAAGATCAAGACGCGTTCTCATCCCGACCTCAGCAGGTCACTCCAGATCTCCATCTGTGGAAGTGTCCTCAAGATGCTGGTGTTTCCCGTCTCTGCCTTCACAAGCTGGAGGTCGACTTTCCTTCAACCTTTGAGTCTCGCAGTTTGGAACCAAACCTCGACTCTGAGCTTGCATATATTTATGCTGAAAGCATCAAAGGATGCGACTCTTCCTGTTGCACTACTCCAGGAGACTGTAATACCCACAATCCCTTTGTCAAAACTGAACGAGACCCTGAATCTGTCTGGAACAGCTTTGAGGAAGAATATGAAGACTTAGATTGGGATTTATACATGTCTGCACACAGTACAGCGGCGACTGCAGGTTCCAGATTGAACGCTTTAGATGACTTTGACTTTGACTCGACTTGTATTTATACAGACTGGGAAAGGAGAGCCGACAGTGCAGAAACCGAGCAGGGTTACAGTCCAGCCGAAGCAGAGTGGGGCTCTGAGTGTTCATGGGACTCTTACTGTACCACAGACAGACAAACCAGCAGCTGGGATTCAGACGGCTGCCGTTTAGAGGCTCTCGGTGATAGAAAATGTCTAGACGGATGGCCTGAATTGTCTCTGCCAGGATTTGAGGGCTGCTTTGACTGCTGGGATGTAGTTGGAGACGTTTGCAGAGACACAGAGAACGATTCGGAGACTTTTTGCACCAGACGGGATACAGGTGAACTCTGGGGTGTCGTGACTCAAATGGACCGCTGGGATTTCTCTGAGTTTTTCTGTGAGATGATTAAAGAAGTGACGCAGGAGAAAGACACAGAGGAAATGAACGTAAATGAGGGGTTTCTGTTCCACCCTAAGCAGGTGTGTGATTAAAGTCATTAATGCAGACTGACAATTGACAAGATATAAATATACATATTTATATATGTACATAAAATGGGCAAAATAATAAGGTATTGCCTTATATTGGATATTTAATTGTCCATGCTCATTTACCATAGTTTTACATTTAGATAATCTTTATATGATACTCACTTAATCTTTATTTTATAGTTTTATTTAATTTATAGATTTACTGAATTGGTCAATTTTAGCTTTTAAGCTGATCGATTTTAGTTTTTAATGTTTTATTTTTAATTTAGACAACCCAAACAGCAAAACATATATTTTCAGATATTTTTAAATTTTTCATACTATGCTAAACATATAACGCTAATATACTGCTAATAAATATTTTAAAACATATTTGCATACATATATGTAAGATAAGTTTTTTTTATGTTTCTTCATATATTTTTGTTATATATTTATAATATATAACATAATATATAATATATAAATGTTTAATATAAGTTTAATGTGTGTGTGTGTGTGTGTGTGTGTGAAAATGCCAATTTCCCATTGTAGTATATTTTATTATATGTTTTAGCATTTAAAGGTGTTTTCAATTTGAAAAGCTGTACTGTTTACGGCATATATTTAGCATATTTTTTAAATATATTCGGTCATATATTTAAATATATTTAAAAATATAATATATATTTTCAAATAATTGTAATATCATAATTTTATTGAATGTTTAATTTATTAATTATTATATCCATATTTTTTATTGGTGCATTTCTCAGTCTGTAATCCAGTTTTAACAAAATTACCAAAAACAAAAACTGATTATATTTATTTATTAATTCCTTTTTTGGTAAATCTTAGGCAGCTAAACCATTCTATTTCATGTATATATTTCCAATAAGCTCATAATTTACTGCAGTTTTCATGGTGAACTTCATTTCTTAGTACCTCCAGGTGAAGAACTCGGAATATCGAGAAGGTCATGAATATTCATTTCTCCGTCACATTCAAAACGGCTCATATGGAGACGTCTTCAGCATTCGGGACAAACAAACAGGATTTACGTGTGCTGCCAAAAAAGTGAATATCCATTTCTTATCCAATTAATTAATAAGCCTAAATATCTCTGCATGCATCTCTGCATATTCTTGCATGCAAAGTTGTTGAAAGAAAACCTGTGACTCTCTGATTATTTCCTAACTGATCCAATGCATTGCTCTCTTGTGAATTCCCCTTTGTAGTTTTAGGTGGGAGGAAGTGGAAACGTGGAGCAGGATGGAGTCTCCTCGTGTCCTCCAGCTGTATGGGGCCGTGAGAGAAGGACCCAATGTGATTCTCTTCATGGACCTGAAAAGAGGTGATTGCTTTTACCAATGGATGTCTCTGAAGGCAAATCAAGTCGTATTTGAGCCAATCAATTCTCTCTTTACAGGTTCTTTAGCTCAGCTGTTGAGAGTGAAGGGTCATCTGTCTGAAGAGCTGGCTCTGTGTTATCATACTCAGGTCCTGCAGGCTCTCCAGCACTTGCACAGCAGACACGTTGTACACCTGGATGTCAAAGGTCAGCGGCTCGGCCATTGTCATGGATTTTCATCACAAAAGAATCACTAATTGTGCCACGATATCATTTGTGTGTCAATATTTGTAAAAATGTTTGACTTGAACAATATATAGATGCACAGTATGTGTGTTTTTTGAACAATTTTGGTGCTTTGCCATGAAATGCTTACTTCAAATTAATGAATTTACTTGTAGCATTTGAACTGATTTTAATTTTTAATGTTTTATTTGTAATTTTGACAACCCATACTGAAACAAAATACTTTCATATATATATATATATATATATATATATATATATATATATTTAAACATATTTTAAATTACAAAAATACAAATACAAAAATTTTTTTTTCTTTTTTTTTCTTTCTTTTTTTTCTTTTTTTTTTTTTTTTGGCATAAATCTGTTAATCAACCTCATTCCTGATCAAAACTACTAAATGTTAAAAAAAATCCAGGATTTTTACTCTTTAATTGCCAAGTTCATAAATGATGTCACTGATTTGGGGAAAAACACACAAAATGACTTATTTTCAAAATAAAAAGTGATCGTGGACTGGATATTTTTTTACCTTTTATCACAGTCTTGGACATGTTGGCCACCTGATGATCAACAGTAAAAATTACAAATTTGAACTCTTCCCAACAGGGAAAACCACCAACAATCAAGAATGCATGATTATATGGTGTCATGGCTTTGCAATCAAAAAATTTCATTATAATGGAAGTCAAAGGGGCAAAAACATCCACGAACAGTAAATGAGGGAGAAAAAATTCAAATCTGATGCTGCACAAAAACTAACAATGCATCAAAGCCAATGTTGTTACTAATCTTTCATGTCCAAGACTGTCATTTATTTATTATCTATTATTTATTGACTGTTTATTGTATCCGTAAGATTATTATCAATGCATCCCTCACTTTGTGACCCAGTTTTAACAAAATTTCAAAACAACAGTTCTGATCAAACCCAATTTCACAAAATTCAATGTCCAAACTGTCACAATATATACATGCTGCATGCATAATGTGTGTGTTTTCAAGAAATGCCATTATTATGAATTTCATCACTAAACGAAACACTGATTTGTGCACTGATATCATTCATACCTCGGTTTTATGTGTGTAGCTGACAACGTGTTGGTGTCTGAGGATGGCAGACAGTGTTTCCTCTGTGATTTTGGACTATCTGAGACTCTCAATCAGGATGGATACAGCACCAAAACCTTCAGAGGTGACTACACACACACACACCAGCATGCATGTCTACTATGAAGCGGGATTTATGGTGTGTGTGGTGTGTGCAGGGAACATTCTGCGTGGCACTGAGTCTCATATGCCGCCGGAGGTGGCGAGGGGGGATCCTCGCTCTGCTAAAGCTGACGTCTGGAGCAGCTGCTGTATGTTACTGCACATGCTCAACGGACACCAGCCCTGGACGCGATTCTACCCTCATCCTCTCTATCTGAAGGTGAAGTGAGCATGCAGTCTGTGTGTATCGCTTTAGATTCACTATCAGTCAGAAGTTTACATTTACATTTACAAGGAGTTGAGAAGCATGTCCTGAAAGAAAGGGCCTGATCTTCCTGATGTTGAATAAAGCAAATCTGCAGGACTGAGCAGTATTAGCAATGTGGTTTACCACACCTCCTCATTCTTCATGAGGACTATTTTAGAAATAGGACTGCTTTTGAGTCTACTGTACTGTAATGTGTTCTGACTGTCAGATTGTGAGTGAACCGCCTCCTTTATGGGAGATTCCACCTGACTGTGACCCGCTGACCTGTGATGTCATCAAAGGGGGACTGGTTAAAGAGCCGAGAGAGAGACATTCTGCGTCAGAACTGCTGCAAAAGACTGTGAAAGCACTCAGAACAGGTGCCAACTGTTTTTGGATGGTTATAAAATGCGATGAAATATGTATAACATAAATAATTCTCATGTCAACAAGTGTTTGCGATTGGTATGTTTTTTTTTGTTTTTTTTGTTTTAATGTTTAGATGAAAGAAGTTTCTTATGCTTACCAAAGCTGCATTTATTTGATAAAAAAATTGTGAAATATTAATACAGTGTAAAAAGGGTATAAAAGTTACAAATTTAATTTATTCCTGTGATCAAAGCTGAATTTTCAGCATCATTACTCCAGTCTTCAGTGTCACATGATCCTTCAGAAATCATTCTAATATGCTGAGTTTCTGCTTAGGAAACTTTCTTCTTCTTATTAACATTGAAAATAGTTGTGCTGCTTAATATTCTTTGGAAACCATGATCCTTTTTGTTCGATATAACAGTTTGATTGGAAATCATTCGCAACATTATAATGACTTTACTGTCACTTTTGCTCAATTTAATGCATACTTGCTGAATAAAATATTCATTTGAATATCTTACTGACCCCAAACTCTTGATTTTATGCATATTTAGTATGTGGGCTCTCTGGTCCTGAGGAATCAGCTAATCAGCATTCAGCATCTGCATTCGAAGACTGTCTGAATGTGAACTTGCACAAGACGGCTATCCCATCCATCACGGAAACTCCAGTGAAAACAAGTCCTCCTGGCTTCCCAGAAGACCTCTCAGCACCCACAATCCACTGGGTGAGCACATGGAGACAGACGGCGCCAGACGAGGATGATTCTGACTCCATGACGGAGGAGAGCGAGTGGGATGAAGATGCAGATATGAACGGACTAAGAAGAGACAAGATGAGCAGTAGGATGGACAGATACTGGGGCGAGGAGGAAAATAACGAGAAACAAATCTATTCAGAAGATGACAGAGAGCTTGACTCTAATGAAGACACATCACAGATCAATGAAGTGACAGATCAAACAGAGGCTGAAGAAAGCAAAACGGATTATTTAATTGAAAAAAGAGTTGTGTTTGGGGGATGCGGTGAATATGACAGAAGTCTTTTAGAGGAATCAGAGAGCTGGGATGGAGAGATCCGAAGCGTTGTGGATGATGAAGAGGTGGAAAGTGATTTAGAGAGTCTTCGAGAGCTTGGCAGCGACTGGGCGCAGGAGTGGGAGCCGTTTCTACAGCTCCAGACACTTTATTGCCCAAAAGAAGCTCAACTGCAGAGTCAAGACAGCTATTCGGAGTCTGAAGAAGAGTCGGTCATGCTGAGGGAGAGTGGTGAGCTGTTGTTTGTTGTGTGTGTGATTGATTTGATTCAAACTAAATATCTGTCCATTTCGTCTTTGATTTATTTCTTCTATGCACTAAAATAATGAGGAAACAGAATATGGCTTTTCTTTTCCATACAATGAAAGTGAATGTGAAAAAGCAGCAGTCCATATGACTTATGCACTACACTCTTAAAAATAAAGATTCTTTATTGGCATCTATAGTTCCATGAAGAACCGTTAACATTCATGGAACCTTTCCATTGGACTACGTTTTTGTTTGCTTGTTTGTTTTATAGTAGGAAAAAGTTCTTCACACCTACAAAAAAAAATTATTTTAAGAATGTTTCATTAAAAGGTTCCAAAAAAGCAACCCCCCCCCCCCGGAACTTTTTATTTTTTTAAATGTATAGTCCAAGTCTTCTAAAGCCATACGATAGTGACTGATGTATATTACAACATGTGATGTCCATCTGTCTTCCTGATGTACATCCAAATGAAACATCGGAAAAAAAAAAAGTTAGGGCGGGATTTGGTTTAGTTTTTGATTGGATATCGAGATGGGGGTGTGGCAGTAAAAATGAATTCATTATATTGTCGAGGGGCGGGGTTTAAGCAAACGAAATGATTGGAGAAATCCATCATACATCATCAGTGGTGTGTAAATAATCTTATCTTAGTAACTTGAGGACCATGATTTTGCCACGTCGGATATGTTCATGGATCAACATCCTTGATCAACAACACTTAAAAATAAAAGTTCTATGGCTTCTATGGTTTCATTACCATCCATGGAACAATTTCATTCCACAAAAGTTCTTTATATTGTAAAAAAAAGACTCTTTGGGTTTTTTAAAAGTTCTTCACATTAAGGAAAATGTTCTTTTAAGAACTGTTCAATGAAAGTTTCTTTTTGGAAGCTTAAATGGTTCTTCATTGGAACTGCTGTGAAAACCCCCTTTTGAAACCTTTATTTTGACTGTTCAACATTTCCATTTACCAGTCTGATTCTGAGGATAAGGAAAAGAGTTGGTTTAGGGTTAGGTACTTGAATAGGTTCTTAATTTCCCCACAAAAAGATTTTGCTTGTGATTTACATACACCATTGCAGCATACAGTTTCTCAAACATTTTAGGAAATGCATTAAACCGCAAATGCAGTAGCTCAGATGTTCTGATACAGTGTTTTGTGAATGATGCATTTTTTAAGCATTTTTTTTTCTCTCCACAGAACAAAAAGGCACAAGTTTACCTGATTCTCATGGACCGCAACCTTTCACCTGCACCATCCGCTGTGACTCTGAGCAAGACCTTAGTGATGAGGTAAACCTGCAGACTGAATCATGAGCTTTATGAAGGTTATTGTGCCAGAACATCAAATCCACCCAGTGTTCTTGTTTTAAAGGACTCTGATGATTTAAGCTCGGGGGTCTTTTCCTCCTGTAGCACCTCAGATGGTCAAAGCTTCAATGTGGATTGGTCAGTGACAACTGATCAGACACCTTCTTGCTACTTTGAAGGTAAGTTTCATCATTTCAGGTGCTTATGTATGTGTTTGTGAGTATTGATTTGTGTATGTGTGCAGGTCTTGGCGTGGATGTATGGGTTGAAGATGTAAGCGGAGAGAGTTTAAAGATCAGAGAGAGGCCACAGGTGAAAATCGGACACATAGCTGTGGGAATCAGTGAACAGGTGGGATTTCAGAATTATACATAATTAAGATTCCTGTAAACAGAGCTTAAACAGCGCATTACTGCTTTATCGCAGATATCTTTGAGGACCTTCAGTTTGGCCACCCTAGACGGGCGTCTGGTGTCTCCGGACACAGAAGTGTGCGAGTCGGGCGTGTGGTTGCAGTGTGTTCCTGCTCCTGACGGCAGTCCCAGCTGGGATTGGAGGGTCAGAGACGGAAAACTGGAGCTGCGAGAATATGATGAACATTCAGATACCTGCTCAACTGTGGCACTCTAGCAAAACTGACCATTACAAAACAAAAAGAACTGAGCTTTATGCATCTCATTCCATTATTTTTGAGCTTTATGATGCTCAATTCATCCATTTGTGTAGTAACTTGTTTATGATTGAATTTAAACATTTTCAAAATTCTCTCAAGTTGACTAAGCTTAATCATAATGTTTCAAATTGTACAATGTAAATTTCTTGTGTTGATAGTTTTGTTAGGAATACAACACTGTTTAACTTCAATGCTATACATAATATAAACTGTATAAATACTTTTATATAAAATACATAAATATATTTTGTGCAAGAAAACAAACGCTGCTGCTGTGCAACGTAAACTAAGGCGTGTACAGGAAGTTGCTGCTTCCTCGTTTCCCAAATCCAACCGGATCTGTCGACCATTCTGATTGGATCTCACTCGTAGAAGGCGGGATTATGCATTGTTCTCCTAATCCGATTGGGCCGTTGTTTGTGATGGGCGGGGCTCGTCAAGCCGGTGCGTTGAGTTGCGATATACGCCATTTTGCAGTGACAGCGGCGCGCTAAACCAGTGGAAACAGAAAACTCGAGAACTCCCCGTTTACAGGTAATTTTATTCTCCTGCTTTTATGATAAACATTCTCACTTGTTCACGACTACGTTAAGACAGCTAGTCATTAATTAAGCCGTTTTCAAATGACAAAATCCGTCATTTGAAGTGCCAGCTGGCGGCTCCGCTCCTTTCTTGTGTATAGCTAACGTTAGCCGGCTAATTTGCTAAAGATGACTGATTCATAAAATCAGTTTATTTGAGGAAAACACAGCCTTACATTCCTCACATAATATGTATTAGTACTTAAAAGTGGCTGTAAAGCATCTTAACGAATAGTTCGTGGTAGACAAAGCTAGGTATTCTGCTATTATATACCAATTAACATTTATTTTGAAAGTGGAACCATATTGTGCCTTATATTTTTTTAATAAACAGTCGTTTAAATGACATTACATTTATTTGAAGTGTCTATCCCAGTATCCAAGACAGATAATGATAGCGTTTGTCCTTGTATACTCTGATTTATTAAACAAATTAAAAAAGTTCTGTCAAGTAAAATCAGACTATTTTATTCTTCCTGTCAACTTTTATGGAAATGTATGACTTTGTGTATTTAAAGACATTGCATTGTCATTACAGGGTCTTGTTTTCTAACCCGGCATTAAATGGGACTTTTGAATTGAAGTCAATGCACTGACATGCATGTAGTTTATGCATCTTATGTGCTGTATAACCTCTTTTATAAATTGCTAATAAATGTTTAACTCTTATTTTTGCAGTGTAAAGCATGGGGAATGTCTTTGCGAACCTGTTTAAGGGTTTATTCGGGAAGAAGGAGATGAGAATTCTCATGGTCGGTCTTGATGCCGCCGGTAAAACCACCATCCTGTACAAACTCAAGCTGGGAGAAATAGTCACCACCATTCCCACTATCGGTACGGCCGAAGACGTCATCTGTTATTTGTTTTTGTCAGTGTATGCTATCTTGAAAACACATTCAGACACTTTATGTCAATCTGACTATCTCACGGTTTGACCTTGACTTGTGCATCACGGTGCACAAAAGTCTTTTGTTCAGACTATCCGCTGTGCTTTGCTGTATATGTGTTGAATTTGTGTCTGCAATGCCCAGGTTTTAAAGTTATTTTCACCTGTTGTGTCCTTTGTGTGCTGCAGGTTTTAATGTAGAGACGGTAGAGTATAAGAATATCAGTTTTACAGTTTGGGATGTTGGTGGCCAAGACAAAATCAGACCACTTTGGAGGCACTACTTCCAGAACACTCAAGGTATGAGAGCCGAAAACAATCAGGATGAATGATTTGTTGTGCAAATGGATTTATATAGGAGTACTGTAACAAAATCATGTTTAGTGATTATTGCTGTAATGATTTTCCTGATATTCCTGGTGCCAGGTCTGATCTTCGTAGTGGATAGTAATGACAGGGAACGAGTTAATGAAGCCAGAGAGGAGTTAACGAGAATGTTAGCAGAAGACGAGTTGCGTGACGCCGTCCTTCTCGTTTTTGCAAACAAACAGGTGAGCATCACTTATCTGAGGTTTCTTTCTAATGTTAAATGCAAATAATAGAAGTAACTGAGATAAATTGATATATTAGCTTTAAAATGGAGAAGAAAATGTTTCCCATGCCCACGTGTGGTTTACGTCAAAAGCAGTGCATGCAATCAAACTCTGCAGTATTTTTGGCACAAATTTAATTGGTTTTAGACAGATGCCAACATGAAGAGGTTGGATGGCATCTTAAAAAACATGACGGAGATATGACTCAAACATAAATTAACCCTCAGAGATCCAGAGCTGCAGAATTGCATAAATAAAGCAATAAATTTATTCACAAAATATGGGTAAAACTACATAACAGTAGCTGACACTCTGAAGTTTTGGTGGGAAAAATGCATATTATCATGCTAAAGTCAGCCAGCTGACACTATTCCTAACAATTTGGGACAAGTTTATCTATTTACCAAGTAAATGTACATACATTTTTCTATATGTCTAGAGATGGGAAAAGGCTTAAATGCCTGGTAATTTTAAACATGCATAAACATGTGACCAATGTTTGAGCTGTGCATTAAGAATCCGTGTATCATTCGTTCACTCGTTTTTTGATTTAATATTGAAAGTAGAAAAATTAGAAAACGGCTCCTTTTTCATTTTTCCATTTTTTTTTCGCTGAGAAACGAAAAACAAGAATTCAGCTTAATTTTTTAGTTTTTCGTTCAGGGCTAGAAAAATAAATAAACCACTTGAATATTCTATTTTCACACATAGGCGGGAATTAAACGCCCATTTCTGCTTATTGGTCAGCTGAAAATCAAAACGTGCCATCATCAGTTCTTCCACAGTTCCGTGCGGCAGAATAATAGTCCTCCACTGCTGCAGGTGTACGGATTCTTAATGCGTTTATTGCAACTACACTCAATGTGTTCTCGATGTGCCAGAGAGTCTGCAAAAAAATTTGCTAAAGCCTACTGTATTTTCCAGTCTGTAATGTCATGTTTTTGATACATGCTGTGATTTATTCCAAAGTGACTTACATGATGCATTTAATGTCAAATAATCTAAATGTAGACTTCTAAAGATAGGTGCGTCAAGTATTTGCTGTGTATTTGTGGCGTGCGCCAGAAGGATGCTCAATGAGACCGAGACGCGCTAAAGCAGCACATTTTGCTGTTCTCTTTATTTTTCAAAGGCATGACATTTTGCTGTCATTTTGAACGTACACAAATAAAAATATACATTTTTACCATACAACTATAAAAGACAGTATTATTTACCCCTACTGATGAAAAAATCCAAGTGAATATCAATTAATAGGCCTACTCAATATTAATTAAACTCAACAAAAACCAAGTTATGACTGCATATTTGCTGTACACTTCAATACTGGTCTGCGCTTGACTGTAGTCGCGTTTGTCTGCTATTTAATTTACTGAGTTTATTTAACCCATCGCAACTTATTGGAACTGTGTGAACTAGGGGTAACCACTCACCTTGTTGTTCTAAAGGCTTATTCCCTTCCTTTTTCGAAACACACACACACACACACACACAAAATGTCCTGCTCTCACTTGGCAGAGAATGGCAGAGATGGTGACTTTCACTCCTTTTAGCGGATGCTAAAATAATCCTATGCATCTCATGGCGTATATTCAAAGTGCTCTTAACATTTTGTAGGGTTTGGTGAGAATCAACCCGAAATGGTAAGTTACATTTATGAAAATCTTGTGTTGCTGTCCTGTGTGCGAGTGCGCATGCAGCTTCGCAGCTGTTGCAAGTGCATATCCTTTTGAGGTCGTAATTATCAGTTTTAATAAAACAAAAGGCTGGATTATTTATATAACTAGTGTGTGTTTTTTATCTGTTTTTTTCTGTTTTTGTAAGATGACACAGTTCTTAAATGTTATAGGCCTATTATATAAGTCAATGCATTATATTTTTTTCCTTTTTGTATTAGTGTTTAAAATTTTACTTTAAATGTATTAATTAATTAAACAAACATACTGGGCGAGAAGGGTAGTGTGCTTGCAGGGTAGGCTATTACAGCCATCATATCGTACATGCCCAGCTGATGCAAATCATAGAATTTTATCTACACAGAAGAAAGCCCTGTCTAGACTCTGTGTCGAGCTGTTCATTAATCTGGTTGTTTGATGAGAAAAAGATTAAATGTAGTTGCAATAAACGCATTAAGAATCCGTACACCTGCAGCAGCGGAGGACTATGCCTCGCAGAGCTGCGGAAGAACTGATGGCACGGTTTGATTTTCGGCTGACCAATCAGCAGAAAGGGGTGTTTAATTCCTGCCCACGTCTAGAAATTGAATATTCAAGATGTTTATTCATTTTTCTACCCCTGAACGAAAAACGCAAAATGTTACTGAATTCTTGTTTTTCGTTTCTTGGAAAAAAAATGTAAAAACCAAGAAGGAGCTGTGTTCTCATTTTTCTGTTTTCATATTAATTAAAAAAATTAATGATACACGGGTTATTAAGTGTCAAACTTTTACATTTTATTTCATTTTCTATATATATATATATATTTTTTTTTTTTTCTCAAACAAATGTAACTGTTTGGTGAGAAATTGTTAAGTTGTTGTTGTATTTTTTTTTGTTTTTTTTTATTTTTTTGTCATTATTGTTTTAGAGTATTTGTACGGAATATTTTTTAATTAAATGATATTAAAATATATTTGATTTAAAATACGCTTTGATATAAATATTTATTACAATGTTTAAATGGTCAAATAGTGACATTCCTTAAATTTTTATTGCTTTATACTTACTGGTTGAAATGTTTTTTTTTTTTTTTTTTTATTATATATTTGTATACTGAATTGTGTTGGGAATTCATAACTGTCACTTACTCAATCAAAAATACTGGTGAATTTTTGCAAACCTAAGCACCCTAAAAGTTTTTTTTTTTTTTTAATAATATAATGGCTTCCTTACAAAATTAAGGGTGAAAAAAAAAATACATAATGAGCTATTAATGCTTGATGTTAAAAGTGATATTTAATGTAAAATCTGGGTGTGCTTTTCACAGTCATAAAAAAAAAATCAGGTTTTACTACTTAAATATCCTGTTTCACTGAAGATGTCATGTACACAAGTGAAACAGATGATATCACGTGACTGATGAGCATGTTGTCTGGTTGGCTCTGAATCTCTGCAATTTGATTTGTCTCGTTCATCACAGGACCTTCCCAATGCCATGAACGCAGCTGAGCTCACAGACAAACTGGGCCTTCACGCCCTCCGTCATCGTAACTGGTACATCCAGGCCACCTGCGCCACCAGCGGAGACGGGCTCTACGAGGGGCTGGACTGGCTCTCCAATCAGCTAAAAAATCAGAAATGAGCTCGTCTACCGCCTCCAAATCTGTGTGTGTGTTATCGTATGAATGGGTAGGTGTGCGTGATGTGTGCGTGTGTCTGAGACAGCGAGACACACACAGCTACAGTACTGACCCAGACTTTGACTGAACTCAGTATCCCATGTTCCCCTCTTTCGTTTAGGTTTGGGCATTGCTGATTCAGACTGTGTTTGTGTGTGCGTGCATGTGTGCATAGTTTATCTTTATTATGCACGTTAGCAAGAATGTATCGTTTCTGTGTGTTCATGTGTGTATGAAGGCTTCTGTCTGTTTGCTTGGTTTGGGAATGACCCTGGCGTGCCTTTTATACACACACATCTCCTCTTATCGTTCCAGCTCACAAACTGTAATACGACTCAGTTTTTTTTTGCTCCATACTGCACCACGCGTGGTTTTCACATGGCGAAGAAAGAACCAAGGTTGTCATAATGCACCTGCAATAACCTACTATCCCAGTATTACAGGCCTGCTGAATATACAACCCATACACTTTACACATAGCATTTTAAATTGAGATTAAAAACCTGCCCTGTATCTTTAGGAAAAACTGTGTTGTAACCTGTATCAGGTCAGGATCGATTCGCTCAGATTCCCCCCGAAGCACCAGTATCCTTGATTGTTCTTTTGAGTCATTTGAAAATCAGGCTGTTTTATTTTCAGCTCTTCAGCGCCATGTTTTAATTTGTGTCTGAATGTGGGTAGTGGAGTCGTGGGCAGATCTCTGGTTTCCTACTGTACACTACCTGTTTCCAGTCGCCACACAGACCCCAAGCACAATCACAGACTGCTGAACATTCCCCCTACCACCAAATTGTTGGATTTGATTTGAATTAAAAACATCATATATTACATGTTTCTTTATGTTCATTTCCTTTGTCCTGGTGAATCTTGAGGGTTGTAAAAATGGAAGGATTCCAAAGTCCAGAGTTGAGAATAAGAATTTTCCCAAAGATTATTTTTGGATCAAAATAAAACACTAGCTTCAGTCAGTTTTGGGTCATATTAAGGAATTAATGTTTTATTCTGGAAAAAAATAAACTGAAGTTTGGGTTGGACATTTTTAATGATTTTAAATGATGTTTATTTGATTAAAACAAATAGTAAAAAAAGTAATATTGTGAAATATTTTTACTATTTTAAATAAGTTTTTATGTTGTGATTTTTTTAAATTTTTTTTTGTTGTATTAGTGTAATTTTCAGCGTCATTAAGCCAGTCTTGTCACATGATCCTTCAGAAATCATTGTAATATGCTAATTTGCTGCTCAAGTAATATTTATTATTATAAATGTTAAAAATAGTTATTGAGGAAAAATGTGCCATGGTTTCTCCTAAATACGTAAACCTACATGTGTTAATGCAATTAGCAAAGCTCTGCTCGGTATTATCCACAGATAGCTATAGTAACTTTGATATTTTGCTGGGAAATATATGATGGTAAATGTTTATATTTTCTTTGTTGGTTTGTCAAAATAAGAAGCAGGAAATATTACTAGTTATTGCTCAATCATTAAACTTCCCTATGACTGGGGCAAGGTGTGTTATGACCTTTTTTTTTTCCTTTTTCTTTTTTTGTGAAGTCTCATTTTATGGCCCCATGTTATAGATGACAACAGGCATGATGAAATATAATTAGTAACCTATAAATTTGACCTAATTTCTTCTTGTCTAATTGAAAAATTAAAGGGATAGTTTTCCCCAAAATAAATCTGCCATCATTTAAAACCTTTCATGTCGTTAATATTTTAAAGAATATTTGTTTTTGTCCATACAAAGGAGTCCAAAACAAGATTGGAACGACATGAGGGTGAGGGAATGATGACTCGATGATCATTTTAACACCGTCAGTTGTAGCTCGAATATATGACCTATAAGCAGTGTGTTACGTATGAGTAGAAGCACTGTCTCCCTGCCCTTCCTGCACCTGCGCGTTCACGAGCTCCGCCCACGCGTCAGGTGTTTCAAACGAAACTCGGCTGGAGTAAAGAGGATGTTACTCATGCCGGATGGACTGGATGAAACACTCCACAAACGCTCAAACTACAGCTTGTGTCACCATATATCGATACCAGACAACAACAGCAAGTGTACGGTTTACATGCAGGTGAGTTATTTACACGTTTTTAACTATGACTTAAATTAAACTCTGCATATGTCAACATATTAGTAGAACAGAAGCTAAACTGTTAACTGTAAGAGACTCAGATTCATCATCTAAATTGACCCTGAGCTGTTTATACACCGTGTCCTAAAGGTTAGTGTCAAGGAATGTGTTTTGTTTAATGAGTTTGAGCTACACAACTGCGCTTATAAATACGCTTCACTGAAAGAACTGGTACAACAATACTTTGATATGCCATGCCATATAGTACTGAATGTTAGGGTTAATTCAGGTCAAAAACAATCATTTCAGTGTCAAACTTTCGTCCAAATTACGCAATTCACTCTCTAATGGTGTGTTTAGTTTACTTTTTAAGTAGTAAAATTGGCATAAATGTATGTTTTCTGAGCATCATCTGTACATCTAGAATAGTGTTTCCCAAATCTGCCTTGGTAAACTTATATATATATATATATAGTATATATATATATATATATATATATATATATATATATAATACATACACACACATATATACATATATATATATATATTATATATATATATATATACTATATATATATATATATATATATATATATATATATATATATAAATAGCTTTCCATTGATGTATGGTTTGTTATGATAGGAAAATATTTGGCTGAGATGCAACTATTTGAAAATCTGGAATCTGAGGGTGCAAAAATATCCAAATACTGAGAAAATCGCCTTTAAAGTTGTCCAAATTAAGTTCTTAGCAATGCATATTACTAATCAAAAATTCAGTTTTGATATATTTACGGTAGGAAATTTACTAAATATCTTCATGGAACATGATCTTTACTTAATATCCTGATGATTTTTGGCATAAAAGAAAAATCTATCATTTTGACCCATGCAATGTATGGTTTGGCTATTGCTACAAATATACCCCAGCAACTTAAGACTGCTTTTGTGTCCAGGGTCACAAATGTGTTCAGTGTCATTATTTTAAAGAAACAAACAAACAAATGTAAAACAATAGTGTGTCCAAGCTTTATAAATTTGTATAGGCTTAGATGCGTCTTGTTACAAGATTATATTTGCTAACTGGTCTTTTTTTATTTATATATCCAGCATGATGTAAGTTAAAGGGATAGTTCACTCAAAAATGAAAATTACCCCCTGATTTACTCACCCTCAAGCATCCTAGGTATATATGGATTTCTTTCAGATGAATGCAGTCAGAGTTATATAAAAAAAATGTCCTTGCTCTTCCAAGCTTTATAATGGCAGTGAATGGGTGTTGAGATTTTGAAGCCCAAAAAAGTGCATCAATCCATCATAAAATCTACTCCACATGGCTCTAGGGGGTTTATAAATGCCTTCTAAAAAAAAAAAAAAAAACCTCTGGTGAGAATATGGTAGTCTCGCGAGAACAAGGTTTTGTTTACAGCAAAGGAACACCAGTCTCCTCTTGGCTTTTATTGAAATCCTCATTTTGTACTTTGAATTCGTGACCGGTGTTTTGTTTTGCACTCTCTGCATTCATCACTTCTCACAGGAGCTTCCGCTAAGCCTGCGTCCTACGCCACTATCTCATGAACGTGTTTATAAAGTTTTAAATATGGATATCCTTCTTAAACAAACACATCGATTCACTTTAGAAGGGTTTTATTAACCCCCTGTAGCCATGTGGAGTATTTTTTATGATGGATGGATGCACTTTTTGGGCTTCAAAGTCTCAACCACCATTCAATGCCATTATAAAGCTTAGAAGAGCCAGGATTTTTTTTTTTTTTTTAAATATAACTCCGATTGTATTTGTCTGAAAGAAGTCGTCATATACACCCAGGATGACTTGGTGGGTGAGTAAATCATGGGGTAATTTCCATTTTAGGGTGAGCTATTTCTTCAATAGTAACCCAAGAAAGAAAGTTGGGTAAAACTGCTCTAAAATATTGAGTATTGTTTGTTTCAGTAACTTTTAGACTCAACAGCTGCTTTATTACGTATTAAAAATGTGAACCTATTTAAGTTTGCATGTACTTTTAATTGATAAAAGGCAGTTATCATCTTTTGTGGATGCTATATTATACTACACTTCTTTTTAAACATTGGTGATGAAACATCAAAGCAGAACAAACACAAGCTTATCATGCAGAAGACGAAGAGACAGGTGCACAACTGCTTGCACTTTAATTTCTGCAACCTGTTTGACTGTCATCACGTTTGGTTTGTATTTAGCCGGCAGCCTCACTGAACTGGTTGTTTCTTGATGCATTTTTAGGAGAAACCCACAAATGCATTTTCTCTTTGAGCATGAAAATGTGGTCTCTGTGGTTTACCCTCTGTTATTTGATGTAAGCAGAGCCCGCAGCCTTGTACAGGGACAATAGAGCTTTATTTGCAGAGAGTGACATCACCTTTTTCATTTGACAGGTACAAGATAGTGTTTAAGTGCGTTAGGTACAGAGAAGAAAGGAACTGTGTGTTACTTGTTTGTGTAGTTTCATAAATATTAGGAAGTATGATTAGTTGATTGCTTTTCAACCCGAGAGCACTTTGTGTGTTTAGCAGACAGACTTCCTGAAAAGTGTTGACATGCATTTGTTTATCATTTGCTGTGTGTTTGTAGGTTTAAGAGGTGAACGGTTGAGTTTCACTGCCAGCTTCCTGGTTCACAAGTTCTTTGTTTGTGAGATCAGACACAGTCAACATATGAGTGTCTAGTCAACAGTTCTGTTTACTTTAGCAACAGCGAATAAAAGATTAATAACAAAAGGTGTGACTGAAAGCCTCGCTTACACCGATTTGGCACACGTCATTGTTTTCTTTTTGTTTTTGGCTGAAAATCAGGTTCTGCCGTGTTGAGTAAAATCTATTCTTGGGAAGGGAATCTGTTTGTACAAAGGAAGGAAAACAGGAAATTTTGAATTTTGTTGTGACACGTGGATGGTGTAGACTAGAGTAGTAAATAGTCTGGTATGTGAGTCACACCTGGAAGTGGTCAAATAATTTTTTATGTCTCACTTTTCCAAATGGAGCATTCATCTCGTGTCTCTCAGCAGTGATGGAGGTGAAAGGCTGCAGGTCAGAGGTGGAAGTGTTCAGGAGGTCGACGATTGAGACCGTGTCCAGAAGAGATTCTGTTTCTGTGAAATGTTCTCCAGCTTCCCAAAACCTTCAGATGTCAACACCTCGATCGATCCCTCTGTCCATCAGAAACACCCACAGGTAACTCATGGCACTTGGTGCTTATTGTATTATTCGACTGTGGTTGAAAATTTGCTTAAAATATAAACTGGCCTGCAATACAAAAAAAAACCTAGCAATGTTATAATTGTTTTTACATAAATTAACTTATATTTTACACAGTTTTATTTCATGAAATTTATTTTATTTTATTTTAAACTATAGCAATAGTGTATAACCAGCTTCAAAAAGTTCCAAGTTGTGTTTAAAGATGTAGTTGTGTTTCCTAATTTATATTTTATATACATAAGTTTATTTCTTGAAATATAATTCTTAATCTTTTATTTAATTTTATTTTGTTTTATTTTATTTTAAACCATAGCAACAGTGTGTAAATGGCTTTCAAGAGTTCCAAGTTGAATTTAAAGATGTTTAAGATGTTATTTATATTTGAAGATGTTATTTATATTTTAAATACATTTTTTTCATTCAGTATGATTTTTTTATATATATATTTTTTTATAATAGCAATATTGTATAAACAGCTTCAGACATTTGCAAGTTGAGTTAAAAGATGTTATTTATGTTTAAAAATGTTATGTTTTAAATGCATAATTTTATTTAATTCAATTTAAATTATTTTATTTCAAATTATCGTTAATAGTGTATATACAGCTATAAACCGTTCAGATGTTCTAACAGCTGTTATTTATATTTATCATTTATTTTATTTTATTTTATTTTACTATAGAAACTCTTCCAATTTAAATCCAAAGCCCTGTTTACTTTGAGTACACATTGTTTATTAATGCATGTTATAAAAAATCTTTAGTGTTCATTTGATAAATTTTAGCAAATGTTCATCAAATCCTGCCTCAAGTTATTCTATCCTGTTTCAGTCAGAAATATGTCAGAAAGATTACGGAAACAAAATGTGTTGACGTTCTTCTTATTCTTCCTGGTCTTGTGATTTTAGCATTCCAACTAAAAGGAGTTTCGAGCTTCATCTGCACCTCTGATTCCCAATCCGTTTCCGGAGCTCTGCAGCCCGACTCCCTCCCCGGTGCTGACCGGATCTCTCGGCGGGAGGGATCCCCCCTCCAACAGCAGCACACACGTAAGCGTGCCAGGATGGTTTAAGTTCTGACAGAATTCACAGTAGTTATAATAGGTGATCTTCAGGGGAAAACAAGCGTGCATGTACAGTACACAAACAGTTCGTAGTGCATGTATGTTCAGTTTATAGACTTGTCAGTAATCATACACAACACAAGCACATTCTTTGGCACTCAGAAAAGTTCATGACCTTAAACAAAAAGTCTCATGTATTTGCGTGCATCTTAATTTCTGAATGATTTATGATCAGATTCTTGTGTGTTTTCGAGTGCTTCGGGTTTTTGGGGATGCCACACACAGTCGGTCAGTTTTGGTGACGTCTGGGACGACGGCGCATGATGTCTGTAAAATGTTAGCGCAGAACGCACACTGTACGGATGAGGAAAGCTGGGCTCTCATTGAACATCATTCTGCTTTAGGCCTGGGTAAGACTTGGTGTTATTGCACTAAAATAACATAATGCAATTGCCGATACACTTCTAATACTCTCTTGTGAGTTACATCTTCCATAATGTAACTTATTAATGCAAATACTTTCATAATGTGATGTAAAATCGCATACTTCACCTACAAAGGAAGTCTGATAGTAATCAGGTTTGTATGGGAAAACAGTGGGTTGCTGCTTTGCATTCACGTTGCTGTTGTTTGCATGCGCTTGATTTTGCACTGCAAAACAAGTTAACATCTAGTGTTTTTGTTCTGACAAATCAATAATGTAATTGCACATTCATGCCTCATTGTTTGGACAAAAAGCCAAGACAAAAGCTGTCATGTCTCGTGCTTTTATAATAAGTGATTATTTGCTGAAAGAAATCATGCACAGGAGTGTTGTGGAAAATAGCTTTGAAATGAACACAACCAACGTGTTATACAGGCTTTTACAGTAGCTTCAGTTGTGCTTTTGACAGGTGCTGGATTGAACGAACGTTTAGTTTCGATGAATGAGTTTAATTAGTAAAAAGTATTTGGCAACATTTTTTTAAATAATTGTTTTACTAAACCTAGAGAATGTTTAACTTAATTTAGAATGTTTAATTTAAATGTTAAATTATTTTTATTTTTATATTTATATTTATGCATAAAAAATGTAATTGTTTTTTCAATTTGTTAAATTTGAGTACATGTATTTTTAATTTAGTTAAACTTGTGAATGTGATTTAAAGTTGAATTTAGTTTATTTTTTAAATTGATAAAATTAATTCGAATTGTTCATTTAATTCAGTTTTTTAATTTTTTTTTAAATCTGTTTCAATTTAAATGTAACGGAAATAAATTATTTTTAGCATTTGCATTCAAACTTTTGCTCTTGGTGTTTTTTCTTTTTTCTCAGAGCGCTGTCTGGAAGACCATGAGCTTGTGGTGCAGGTTCAGTCGTCCT
Source organism: Cyprinus carpio (assembly GCF_018340385.1). Classification (NCBI taxonomy): domain Eukaryota; kingdom Metazoa; phylum Chordata; class Actinopteri; order Cypriniformes; family Cyprinidae; genus Cyprinus; species Cyprinus carpio. Next base: position 20,461,744 of record NC_056620.1, read on the forward strand.
GGCCAGTAGAGAGCGACACAAAGCTGATCTTCCGCAAAAACTACGCCAAGTACGAGTTCTTCAAAAAGCCTGTGGTATGAAAACATATTAGTATTTGTAAAGAAATGTTCACAATCCTTAACTTAAGTGATGTTACAACTAGCAAATGTAGACATTTTTAGTAATATTTTGTAACGTTATGCAGTTATTTTTCCCGGAGCACATGATCTCTGACAGCGCTGATGTCACTAAAGGCATGACATCATCAGAGCTGGTGCAGGTATGTTGATCTACAGCTTTTAAAAACATAAAAATGGCAATTTTATTGTCTTTATCACACTAGTAAATGTCTGTCTTGTAGAATATGGTGAAGAGCGGCTCCTGTCCAGAGATTCAAGGCTTGCTCCATGTGAGAGAGGGTGGTAAAAAGTCCTGGAAGAAACTCTATTTCGTTTTACGACGCTCTGGATTGTACTGCTCCAACAAAGGACAATCAAAGGTGCCACACACAAAAACAAAAACACATTCACACACACCCACAACGTGTAAAGCGTGTATATACACATACAGTAAACATACATATAAAATCTGGATGCGTATGTGTGTTTGTAGGAACCTTGGCACCTGCAGTTTGTTGGAGATCTGGAAGATCTGAATGTGTTCACAGTATTCAATGGCCGTAAACTTTACGGGGCTCCGGGAGAGCATGTCTTCTGCATTAAGGTAGCCAATAGGAACAGAGTATCAGTGTTATATTAGTATTAATTTTATACTATTAGGCTGGTGATACATTTTTGAGCAATGCTGCTTGAGCACTTTCCCACTGAGAATGGGTAACATATTTCTATCTTGATGCCCAGCAACATTGCTCAAAAAGTCGCCCCGTGTATCATCAGCATACAGTACTTAGAAATAGTTTGAATTAATTAGTATTTTTATATTTTCGTTTAATTTTTTAAATTTTAGTTTAAATTGTTTAGTTTAAAAATATTTGTGCTTTTTATTATTTTAAAAAATATTTGTTTATTTTCATTTTAATTAGCTTTTTTGTTTAAGTGATTTTTTTTTAGTTTAAGTTTAGTTTTTCAGTTAATTGCCAGAGCAACATTTCAAATGTGGTTGTTTTTAAATCTAGATTAGATTATAGCTTTATTTCCATTAATTAAAAAATGGCACAGCGTCAATTAATCACAGTAATTTATACTAAACCACATAAAAAGTTGATTAAAGTGATAAATAAATTTTTTGTTATTTTGTCCTATTTATTCATGTTTATAATCTTTTATTTATATATATATATATATATATATATATATATATATATAAATATATAAATATATAAAATATTTATTTTATTAGTGCTATATTTTATTTTTAGCTGTATTTTATTTAATGAAAACTATTTTTAATAGTTTTAGTTACAATTTTAGTGAAATTTATAAAAGCAATTCATAAAGCAGTTTGTTGAAATTAAGAATGCAGTAGGTTTTCTTTTAGGGTTAAAGTTGGTCTATAATAATGAGGATTTGTTTTATATAACAGTATTAGAAGTCTGTGGTATTTCCTCATGTAGACAGCTAAATGAACATGAATATGTGTTTGTATATGTATGGTAGGCCTCAAAAGACAGGTTTCGCTGTCAAGATTTGAAGCTGATGTGTGCTGACAGTGAGCAGAGTCGTACGTGCTGGATCACAGCCTTCAGATTGTTTAAGGTACATGAACACACACACACACATGGACTCACTAAGAAAACTAGTTCCATCTGAAACCTGCAGTGTGTGTGTGTGTTTCAGCATGGGAAACAGCTCCAGTGTAATTACCAGCTCTCCCAGTCCAGCGCCAGACTTCACAAACCATCACGACCAGACTCCAAGGTACAGGAAACATCTACCAAACTTTAAAAAAGTCCATATGACTTTTAAGTCATACGTTGGCTGTGTGTGGGGAACAGACTGTTAATGTAAGTTATTCACACACGTGTCATCCTCAGTATACAGACCGGGAGGAGTCGATGGTGGCCATGGATTTTTCAGGGAAGAGCGGTGGACGAGTGATTCAGAATCCACATGAGGCCCAGAATGCAGAGCAGGAGGAAGGACACAACTGGCGGGTGTGTGTGTGTGTGTGTGTGTGTGTGCGCGCGCTCAAGAGAAACTATGAAATTAATTTTTAAACAGAATTTATGCTACACACATATATATGTGTTTAGGCATTTGGGTCCATAAAATATTTTCATGTTTTTAAGAGAAGTGTTTTCTGCTCACCAAGGCTGCATTTATATAATCAAAAATACAGTAAAAGCAGGAATATTGCAAAATAATATTACAGTTTAAAAATAACCATGTAAAATAAATAAATAAATTAATAATAATAATTAAAAAAATAATAATATTTTAATATATTTTAAAATGCTTCATATATTTTTGTGGAAACTGATAAAAATGTTCAGGACTATTTAATGAACAAAGTTTAAAAGAACAGCATTTATTTGAAATAGAAATATTTTGTAACATTATAAACGTCTTTGTCACTTTTAAACAATTTGATACATCAAATTATATGTATATATATATTTATATAGGACTATTTAATGAACTATACTTTTAAACAATTTGATACATCAAATTATATGTATATATATATTTATATACAAATATTATATACATTCTATACAAAATATAAATATAACATTTTTGAATTATATATTTAAATAAAATTATATATAAAATTATTATAATTAAAGATAAAATTATATAAATTACATATAAAAATATTAAAAATGAATTATTTACATTCTAATAAAATATGAAAATTAAATAAATTATTATTTATAAGTTATTATGAAATTATTATTAGTAAATTATTATTACAAAACATTTTTTGGTTAAAAAAAAAAAAAAGTTGATAAAATCATTTACTCAGCTGTGTAGCGGTTTCTTTAGTGGGGTGTTTTTGTGTTTCAGAAGAGAGAAGCGTTACGTCACAGTTTACCCAGCAGCAGTCGCGGGTCACAGCTGTCCGGTGAGTCTCACCTCAACACTGACATCATATAAAATATACTGCCATCAACAAGAAAGAAGCTCTCATTACTAAAAGCTTTCTCTGTGTGTGTGTGTGTCTACAGCGGTTCATCAGGTTCAGCCGTGGTTCCATAGGGGCGTGTCTCGAACTGAAGCTCAAAGGCTATTGGAGGAGCAGGGTCAGGTGGATGGGTAAGAATCACCAGTTTTTTGGATTGTCATATACAGTACGTTTGCCGTGTACAGTTGTTTATAAGGTTTTCTCCTGTCTGCAGGATGTTTTTGATTCGTGACAGTCAGCTTCACGCGCAGTGCTTTGTGTTGTCCTTGTGTTATGAACTGAAGACCAAACACTACATCATCATTCCCGTAAGTCTTTCTTTCTCATTGTGTGTGTGTTTTACATCAGGCATTACAAGAGACAGTTTCATCTTGACCTCTCTTTCTCTCTGTAGTTAGAGCAAGGGGATAAACAGTACTACACTATGGACGATGGTGTCACACTGTTTACAGATCTGCTGCAGTTGGTGGAGTTTCACCAGATCAACCGCGGGATCTTACCTGTGTGTCTCAAACACCCCTGCACTTGCATTGCACTCTGAACCTTCACCTTTGACCTCTTCCTCAAAACTAGCATCTAAATGACCCAGCACCAGTCTACAGACCCTGACAGTTTTCATTTTACGACTCGCAGTGGATGTCAGGACATTCACCGTTTTCCAAAAAAAACAGAAAAAAAGACTATATTTCTGTACATAGTAATTCTATTTATATTTTATATACCTCTAGCACACTTTAGAGCTCTTTAATATTCTAAAAATACTCTATGGACTATTTGTTTACAAGCTATTTGTAGTCATCGTCCTTCTATCCAGGAATGTTTCTAAACCGGAAAGTGCACAATCATGTGGGAACGTCCTGCTATTCCTTCTTTCAACACTAGGTGGCGCACTGGTGCTTTGAATGCTGTGCTGTCCAAGAATTCTTCATTTATGCAGTAGTCATGCAGGGATACATTAATGCATATCTGAAGTTGCAGAAGGAGGTGATTTCAATGTAGCAGATTTATTGTTATTAATAATAATAATAATAATAATCATAATTAAAATTTTTTGTTCAACACGGTCTAATTTATGGGTGTTTTTTTCATAATACTGATGTTTAAAATAATTGAGGCCAGTTTGCTTTATTTTATATTTTTATGTAGCTGACTCTATTTTATCATTGGTTAACAGTTGTGCTTGGTTGTGTGTATGTAGTTTAATTCTGATCAAAACCTCAAGTTGAAGTTTTTAAGTAAATGGAATGTTTGTGTTGTTTTAGAAGTTTGAATCTCTGTGTGTGTGTGTGTGTGTTTGTGCGCGTGCTTGTTGTTTTTCTGGATTAAACTGTATTTGACTCTCAGCAGGACGGTTTCTGGAGACAAACCTTCAGATTATGTGTGTGTGTGTGTGTGTGTGTGTGTGTGTGTGTGTGTGTGTGTGTGTGTGTGTGTGTGAGTTTTTCTGTATGCTTCAGTTAACTTGACATCACAGTGTATCAGTTGTCGGGTCTCCACTGTGTTGTTGCCATGGAGATTATTCCTCTAATATTCAGGGGAGGTCATCAGTCCAGGCAGTAGTATATACTGTAGGTTATATGTGCTGTGAATGATTTGCATGACTCACTTTGAATCCGATTATTGAATGAGATGGAAATTTATTCAGATGTGAGGTGATCACCTCACTGTAGCTGTTGAGAAATCATGAATTAATCCTGTATTATAAGGGTAAATAAAAGAGGCGGTAATCAGGCGCTGAGTCGGTGAAGGACGCTTCATTCATCCTGACAATAATAAATATCAATAAAGTGTGAAATTGTAGTGTAATGAATCAATATGGAATCAGTTCTGATTTCAACTGAGTTAAAAAGAAAGTAAGTTAGCTACATAAATGTTGTGAGCATGGATGAATGTTCAATATATTAATATTAATATATATAATAGATTTCTTAATTATAATTTATATATATATATATATATATATATATATATATATATATATATGTTTATTTCATTAGATTAGATTAGATTTGATAATTATATAATTTCATGTTTCAAGACTGAATAGCATAAAAACTGATTTTGCAGTTATATATTTATTAAATAATGTTATATTTATTTTGAGGGTAAATAAAGGAGACAGTGAGCTTTGGATTTCAGTTATGTATTTATATATATTTTTATTTTTTATAGTGTTCATTCTAAGCAAAGTCATTATATAGTTCAGTGTTTTGGCTTTATATAGTTCAGTGTCCCTTTTTGTCTTCACCAGCTTGCCGTAGCTCTACCTTACCTACCGCAGACCCTCAACCGGTCAGTCACCCCTCTAACTTATTTATGAGGAATGATTAATTTAAGATTGAACAACATTCCCAAACCTGCATAAAAGCTTCATCTCCACCTTTCCAATCCACGCACATTTATCATGAACACACTCAGACTGTACCTTACTGTGGTTATTGCGAGGTGAAGCTCTGCTGGAACTAGGCCACAGAGACACAGAACAACACATGAAGCTGCTCCAAATGGGTTCAAATCAGTTTCATTTGAAGAAGAACAGGAGTTCTATTCATTGTTGCAGTTAAAGCATAAATGTACAAGTAATTCTGAGATCTTATAATTAATTATTTGAAATGACACATGACAATTTCAGCTTCTGTTTCAGTACATCTGTCCTGTCCGAAGTGCCTTTGCTGATCGGTTCAGTTTTACATGATGACAAACATAATACAGCAAATCAAATTTAATATGGGTGTATCAACCTTTATTACAATAATAAAGCACTTTTATTTGCTTTTACATTCTGATTTGATTTAAAAAAGTATTTAAGAATGGATATATTTTACATATATGCATGCTACTTAAAATATAATTAAATTTTATTATGTAAATGTATTTTAAAATATATTTTATGCAAATTATTTCATTTTTATTTTTATAAGATTGTATTATAATATTTACTTTTACATAGTATTAATATGTAATTATATTTTAAATGATTTAAAAAATGTGTGTGTGTGTATATATATATATATATATATATATATAATGTATGTATTTTTATTTACATTATATTTAAATTATTAAATATGTGTTATGATTTAATAATAAAGTTTAAATGAAAAATAAATATATTTTATATAAATATACTTTATACACTTGTTATATACTTGTTTATTATAATTATTTCATATTTGTGTAGTGTCAATAGTTGATTAGAGAAATCACTGAATATCTGATTGATTAGAGAATATATTTATTTAAATCTGTTGATTAAAATAAATAGATTTAGATAATGTTTATTGTTTGGTTTATATTGAAATAGTAGTATTAATATATAATTTGTTTTTGTTTTTTTTAAATAAACATTTTATACTTTATTATATGCATTTGCTAAGAGTCTGCGTTTTATTACAGTATAATTACATTTTCAGTTGCTAATTTTTGTGCAGGGCATCATTAATCTACTGATTATAGATGACCTTCATCATCTTTATTTCAAATCTCTCCTGGCTTAATTTTTCCGAAGCTGTATATGCAAATCAGCCTCTGTAGTTCACGTACTGTTGCCATCCTGCAATTATCCCTCGTTTTTCCCCTCTTCAACCCTCCCCCTTTCTCCCTCGTGATGGTTCAATCCATGAACCTGCTGGTCCCATGTGTAGAGTATCGGTTCACTGTACCTTTAAGAGGAGGAGGGGGGCTGCTGGTGGAGCGGGGGGTTTATGAAAATCAAAGGAGCTCGGTTTGTGCCATGCGGACCTACACACACACACACAAACACACAGTCGCTCACACACACCATGCTGGCCAGCAGACGATTCCCAGTAAAGACACGGATCTGAGATACAGAGACAGAGATCAGGATGGGTGTTACAGGAGAAATGAAGGAGGACGAGGCTGAATAAGACAGCGCTGAGAGATAAAGAGAGGGTGGGTGAGCGGAAGGGAGGAGAGGAGACAGCACCAGCCTCAGCAGGTATGTGCCGTTGCATCACCGTTATCCTCAAGGATTGAAGAATCCCATCTATTCCCGTCATGAAGCAGTTTGAATGCAAAATTGATCCATTGGGAAACCACAAACTGTTCTGATTTCACACTGACAGATACTGAGAGCTTTGCATCCACGTTTTCTTGAAGCTGCAGTTTTGATTGCATTTAAATCAATATTCATAAGGCACTTTTTGTTGTAGTGTTCTAGAGTCGGAGGGACAGACAGGCAGAGAGAGAGACATGCATGTCTTTTAATGCATCGTAATGGAGAGCTGTATGAACTCATGTGAGTGTGTGAGCGAATGCCATGGACCCATGGGATGTGGTGACTGTCTCTCCATCATTTCGTGGACTGCAGAGAGAGTGAGACCACTGGAGAGACAGATGAGAAGAAAGAGGGATCCAAGAGGGAAAGGTCAGTCCTCTGCGGGAAAATGAGGAGCGATTTTGAGACAGGAAGGTGAAGGAACTTGGATGCTTTTGAGGTGGAAGCAGAGCTCTGGAAGTGTGCAGTAATTTGAATTGAGAGAAAAGATTAATCCATGAGATGGGAGGGAGGAATATAATGGACTGAGAAAACAGGGAAGGGAAGAGATGTGACAGCAGAGGAGGTAGAGTGAGTGGAGTGAGGAGTGAGCCGTGGAGAAAGGGATGAATGGATGAAGAGAAGCCCGGGCCGATGTACCCATCAATCCATGATGAATCGCCAAATAATGTTGGGTTGCATAAATGCCCAACTGATCATATTTTGACTTTCGAGGCTCCTGTGCCGAATGAAGCACATATTGATCATTTCAAACCATAATGACAGTTGTTCGCTCAAAAATAAAATGACTTACCCTCATGTTGTTTCAAAACCTACTTTGAGAAGAAAGAACATTGTATGGACAGAAACACTGAGACACCTTTCAGAATAACTTCTTTTGTGTTCCACAGAAGAACTAAAGTCATACCTGGTTTTGGAACGACGTGAGGTTAGTTAAAAGTTAGAACTGTTGAGTTGGCTTTTAAATTCACATTCCGTTCCTGAATTTGAATTGAATTTGAATTTGGCTAGCAAACAGGATGCAGAAGTTTAAATTGGGTGTGGAAATATCACCACAATTACAGACCGTGCGTAAAACTCTTAGACATATTTTAAAGATTCTATGCCACGAACTATAAATATTTCACATATTTTTGAAAATCCAGATCTTGATAAGTGCTCATCATCGCAGTTGTAAACACGACGGCTTTCTTCTAACAGGAGAGGGTTTGGCATCACGACATTTTTGTTCCCATGTGGAACGTTAAAGAATGCAATAGACATGTTTTCCTGGAAATCCTGTATAATCTAACCAATCTGAAGACGACTTCAAAACTCCTGAAGTGTTTCCAGCTAAATGTGCCATATGCATCAGTCCGTTGGTGTGACATCTGAGGTTGAGAATAATGTGAAGTTGACTTAATAAAACAAATAATATTAGTCATTAACACTTCAAGTTCAGAATTTGGATCTATAAAGGTGAAGCGTGTCACTACAGCACCACCAGTGGCAACAAGCGGAATTGCAAAATAATGATTATTTCCAAATAGGTTTCTGAAAGTCACAGTGTTCACGCTCTTTGGAAAAACCAACCTACAAATGGCTTACCTGTTTTTGAAGTATAAATTGGGATATGAGAAATGGTTTCAGCTTTACGATTTTCCAATACAAAGCATTAAGATGCAGATATGTGGCAGAGGGTGATGATGGAAGTCTTGGTCGGCTGCCATTATGTCTGGATTGTAATATTAGATCCTTAAATGCATTAAACTCCCCAAAGACTTTACAGCTCCATCCGTGTCTTTTCACACGTTTGCCCTTCATATCATGGAAACGTTACACAAAAACACCAGTACTTGTAGTTCTCATCCCACTGCTACAAGGGTTTTCTTGTTTGATTTGAACGGTTTGATGATTGTACATCTCGTACCTCAGAGAGTCATGTGGTGTCTGATGGTAACGCTTCACTCATCACAACAGCATCTGCATCTCGATGGGACGGTGTGCGTTTGGTGCTTGAGATAAAGAGAGAAAGAAAAGTTGTGTGTGCATGACGGAGCAAAAAAGAGGAATAAGGAGCAGGCGGATGTGTTGCTGTTGGGATGTCATGAACATCTGTCTCTCTGTCAATGAAACTTCCAAGACTGATGCTGGACGTAGATTTAGGTATCCAGAGGAGTAAGACTGAGTGTGTTTGAGAGAGAGAGAGAGAGACATAAAAGGGGACAGACAGAATAAAAAAGAGAAAGACCTGGGCCCTCATTTATTAACAGTGCGTAATGAGTGCATAATCACAGTTTCACGCAAAGTGTATGATCTACAACAAATGTCATTATAATTATTAGAATAATATAATATAATATAATATAATATAATATAATATAATATAATATAATATAATATAATATAATATAATATTTTGGAACCTACAACAATTAAAAACAAAAATGTACAAAAATGTATTTTAATTCAGAGATAAGTGCATTAAGAACATTCATTTTTTAAAATTTCAATATTTTGTAACATTGTCTTTACTGTCACTTTTGATCAGTGTAATGCATCCTTGCTGAATAAAAGTACTTACACTATACACACACAAACACACACACACCCACACACACACACCCACACACACACACACACACACACACACACACACACACACACACACACATACAAACTGTATATTTATTATTAAATTTTTTTAGCAATATGTATAGTTACTATTTATTTCTTTATTTAAGTGTCATTTATTTGTATTTAGAAACCTTGGTTGCTGTTTACCATCTCTAGTCTTCAGTATGTTTGATGAATGCATTTATGATTTAGCTGATGCTTTTATCTAACATGACGTGATTGCATCAGTATGTGTATAGCAAAGACTGGCATGCTGGCAGAATGTCTGAGATAAAGAGTGAAGTGCTTTTTAAAAAGATCACTTAGCTGTGTATTTAAACATGCACAAAACACACACGTACACACAATACCTTGCAGGAAAAAGCACTCTCCATAGTGATTTTATTAGCTTGACACGCTCAAATTTCGCTCTTGCTGACCACAGCCTTTCTCTCTCTCTAATGCACACACTGTAAAGCTTCACACTTGATTTAGCACATTTGCAAGATACCATCCAGAACATACCAACCACACACACACACACACACACACGCACACACACAGACACACACACGCAGACACAGAGCATCAGATACATCATTCTAGAGCAGATGAGCTCTCTGCAGTGTTATCTAGTGCTGAGGTGACCGCGTGCATCCCGCTGAAGAGATGGGAATTAAAGAGCCGCTCACTCGCTCACTACTGAGGAAGGAAGAGGAGGGAGTCGGCTAAGGAGTAAATGAGTGTCAGGAGAGATGGGGTGGAAGAGGCTGATAGGAGAAGAGAGACAGTCTCTGTTACTGTGTGTCCCTGTAGACTGCATGGATTAGGAAGACAGGCGCATGTGCAGCGGTGTGGATAGATGGATTACAGTGATGCATTGACTCTCAGCACACAGAGATGCTGCAATACTGCCTTAAGATAATACAGAACAGAATGACTGCATAACAGTGACATCATACAATACACTGTACAGTACAACACTACACATGTGTATCTATCTATCTATCTATCTATCTATCTATCTATCTATCTATCTATCTATCTATCTATCTATCTATCTATCTATCTAAACTGCTATTAAGCTATATTTCCTGCAGGGATGCTTTCACATTCATGAAACCACATTTCCCTTTTACAAATCTCACAGCACCTATTCCTAGATAAAACAAATTCTTTCCAGCATCTTTATACCTGCGTCTCTGGAGATTCAGTCCCACACTGAGCTATTGCTGCTGAACGCTTCATACACTGAAATGTCACTCTGTTGGTGAAGCAGTAAAATATGAAGTGATGAGATGTCAAGAGGGAGGAGAGTGTTTATAGTCTTTCATTTGGGTTTCGGATCATTCCATCACTCACTAAGGGTTCAGTTCATAAAATAGGTGTTTTAGTTGCGAATAGTTGTTAAGCTGTTGCTGATTGAACACCACTGCGTATAGCAACAGGCTAAAATTCACTCAGAACAGCTTAGGCCAGTAAAAAACTATGTAATACTACTGTTACCAGTTTCTTCAAATAGCTAACCTGAAGATTGAGCAATATATGATGCTTAAGACATCAGCACTAGATAGTCTTGATGAAAGTCTTAAACCAGTGTAAGTGTGAAAGAGGACGGTCGGATATTTATATTACACAAGCGTCATACTTCTTCTTTCTGAATATTTTGTTTTGTTCAGACAATTATCTGACACGACAGTTTCTCCTCCCGCGAGGCTTCGCATTCTTGTCAGAAAAGACAGTGCAGAGAGGAAGACAGCGACTCTCTTTCATTTTCACCCTGTCTCTCTCTCTCTCTCTCGCTCAGTCTCTCTCTCATTACTGTTTGGATTATGGATTTTCATATCAGGGCAGAGTTTCCTTTGAAGGCCCCTACAGCGGTGCTGCTGTACAGTAAGTGGGGTGCGTGCTTCTCTTCTCCATCATCCTTTTCTCCTTTTCTCTCTCTGGTTCTCTCTTTTCCCGGACATTTTTGAAGTCGCTGGCTGTTAAATGCCTCTGGAGCTTTGCAAGTTTTTTTTTTTTATACCTAGACCTCTAGCATATACCTCACACACACATGCTCAAAAAATAAAAAAACTCTTCATGCTCTTCATGTCATGATGATGTTGGCACTCAAATCTCTCCATTCAGACTTTCATATGATGTAGGATGGCTGCTGCCCTGCTTCTCTCGGTGTCTCGTTCTCTGTCTAGTAAAATGAGAACATAGGAGCATGTTTTTGAGTGAGCAATAGTATAATTAGCACTGTTGCACTGGCATTTGAAGTCGTTAAGTGTTAGGTGCCAAATGTCTCTGAGTGAACAGTCATTGTCAGTTCACAAAGAACAAAATCATGTTTTTAAGGTTCAATATTGACATTATGAACAACTTGGGATAATAATCACTGGGCAAGATTTTTCTCTGAGTTCTCTCGATCTGTGAAATAATTGGTATTTATTACTTTTTGGAAAGAAATTCTGGGCATTAGGTCTTAACCACATGTTTTTTTTCTGCATAACTCTTCACAAAGACTGCTGCATCATGTTGAGTTTTTTCCACAGAATGTCACGTACTGTATAAACAAATGATTTGTGTTTGGTACACTGTAAAACATTATTTTGATTTTAACAGTAAAAGACTAAAAATGCTACAGTAAAAACCTGTTAACTTGTTAACAGTAAGTTTCCATACTATATTCGGTGAATAAATGTAAATAACATTTAATGTAATTTTACAGTAAAATACTTTTTTTGGAAGTGAAAAAGAAGTCATTGTATAATTGTTCTTCTTTTTTGATTTTAACATAATTCAAATTGGACCAGAATTTTATAAAAGCATTTCTGAATTTCAAGACTGACAGACAATGGCTCTGTGGGCTAATTATGACTTTCTTTCTGTTAATCACGAGAACAAACAATACTGAAATGCTAAATAGCTGTTAAAAAGCACTTTTAGAGCAAGAGACGGTTATTATAAATTGTAATGAACCATAGAATGTGGTCAAAAGATTCATCAGGAATACTCATAGGTATCATACAGTACCTGTAAGGACATTTCATGTTCATAGAGATATTTGGCTGGATATTTTTATGCTGAGTTGGATTTCATTCTTACCAAAAGTGAATCGATTGCTTGCAGTGGAATCATTTTTTTGTAATTCCTTACCGGTTCCTTCATCTAAAAACTCACCATTCTCACCAAAACCGATTCAGAGTGTTGCAACTAAATCATTTTTAAAAAAGTGAAATTCACTGCATTCAACGCAAAGTTGTGTTATGCGACAACCTTCTAGCTACATCATAAGCAGTGTTGGAGAGTTACATGTACAGTAATGACATTATGTAAAGAGAGGACAGGCCTGGTTCTACGGGGGGTGCTAGAGCATGTGAAGCAATCAATAGCACCCTCAGATAAAGCTGCAATAATAAAGCATTTCATTGCAGATTTGGCAAACTATCTAGTGCGTTATGGTTTGCGCTCTGGAGATTGATTTCTATTTCAATGTGGTTTTGCAGAGTTGAGCAGTGTAGCCAATCACAGACATATCTATTTATTTCTTGAGCGCGACAGCCAATCAGAGGTGTTTCAGTTAGAATCCACTCACCGCTCAAATCGCCGGAGTTTGTTCAGGTATTGTGTTCAGCATGAATCAGTTCATCATAACTGTAGATTTATATCAGAAAGTCTTCCAGTTTTTGGACGTCACTGATTATATAATATATTATAGTTACAGTCAGGTGGCTATAATTACACAGGAAATTGAGAAGCCACTCAGCATTTGACCTCTGGATTTACAAAAAAAAATATATATATATATAATAATAATTTTTATTTAATTGGTTCTTTTTTATTTTTATTTAATTGGTTCTTTTATTAAATTTTTTATTTTATTTTATTTAAATTTTAATTTAATGTAAATTTTTCTTAACATGTCATTACTGCATCAACTACTGATAAACACATTAATTTTCATTTGAATTATCATTCAGTGGGTTATTTAACCATGCGTTTCTATGTCTTTTGAAAGCTTTTGCATTTCAAACACATTAAAATGCACAAATTCATGTTACTTCTTATTTATATGTTAATGCAGGGATTCCCAAACTTTTCTTGCATACATTTGTAACCTTTTTAATATATTTTCTTTCTCTTTGTATTTATATATCAATATGATAAACGATTATCCTATTTAAATTAGTGCTGTCAAACGATTAATCACAATTAATCACATCCAAAATAAAAATTTTTGTTTAGATAATACGTGTGTGTGCTGTGTATATTTATTATGTATATGTATATATAAACACACACACATACAGTACGTATTTTGAAAATATTTACATGTATTTACATGTATACATTCACATTCATACAATTGATATATATATATATATATTTAATATAAAAACAACATTTTTATCTTAAATATATACATGCATGTGTGTGTATTTATATATATATATATATATATATATATTATATATATATATATATACACACACATAAATATACACAGTACACACACATATTATGTAAACAAAAAAAATTATTTTGGATGTGATTAATCTTTTTTAATTTTTAATTTTGACAGCACTAATTTAAATCAGTGTGATAAACAGGTTAGGTCAAAAGTAATCAAAATGTAGTCTGATTATATTACCTAAAATGTGTAATGTAATGTATTATGTTACTAACTACAGTTTTTGTCATGTAATTTGGAGTCAGTAACGCATTACAACTGGTAAGTAATCTACCCAGCTCTGGTCTCTATACAGTCTTTCTTCAGCCAAAACTGCATTGCTGGCTGCAGGTTAATGTGCATGCATATTTAACCAGATTTGGTCTTCTGGATATGTTTGTGATTCTTTCACGCATATGTTGGTTTTGACGTGCATATGCATGCAGACGGTTTTACATGCATGCTTACAAATAAAAAAAAATGTGCAGTTGCTGCAAGCAGCCATTAAATCTGCTTTTCATTATCGCTAGATGACACTGAGGTCAGCATAACATGTTTTACTGCTGATGAACCATGAAGATAGGATGGTTATTCATTTAAGACACGTCGTCCGACACCCGGCGGTGCTCCTCACGAGGGGACTGACCCTGAGAACGGCTACATTAGTGTCAATCCTCAATCTCTGGCCATTTAGAGCCTCCTGCGGGCGGTATGTCACAAGGTCAAAGGTTAAACAGAATCCTGTCTCTGTCGAGAGACTCCTGAGAGACAGAGGGAGAGATGTTAATTAAAACATAGTGGCGAGGGGTCAGATTTTGTGCCTCATTTAAATCTACTGGTGTGAAATCTCGGTCCGCTGACGATTTTCGTGATACGGTTTTCTCCTCATGGCGAAATTAATTAACATTCAGCCGTTGCTGCGATGATTTAATGCTCATACTTATAATTAGATAGTTTCCTCGTTATTTTCCCAAAGCAACATGCCTGTTCGGTGTGTGCGTAATAAGTTGTGCGCTGGATAACAAGCAGAACGAGTTGGCGTTTTATTCCTTCCACTTTAGCAAGTGCGTGTTTATGTCCTGCTGGTTTATCTGCTAATGCTGATTAGTATCTAATCAGATGTTCACCTTCCAGCAGGTGTTTCATGTACTCTGAAATATCAGCCTGAAGTTATGATTGCTTGTTCATTTCCTCCATGACATCATCACTACAGTATCATGATATCTTTAATTTGGGATCATGCATATCTTGCGCCCTAATTTCCTGTGAGGAAATTAGGGCGCAGTACAAAGTACAAATATCGTAACATTTTTAACTCAAGAAACATTCACTTGAGAAGGAAACTGACATATTATCAAAATTATTATTAATATACAGTACATGTATATATTATCAAAATGTGAATGCATAAAAAGGAAGAAAAATGTCAGCCAATGCTGTAAGAAAAATAAACTTGTTTTCCATTTGAATTAAGTTTGTTTATGTATTTCTTATTTAAATGTTTCTTGAATCCTTTGATATTTGCACTGTAAAGTACAAAATAATCCTGACAAAAATGTGACCCTGGACCACAAAACCAGTCATAAGTTGTGCATGTATTTTTGTTTTGTTTTCCAATGATAAATTTTATTGGTAAAGATTGTATGGTTTTTCTTTTATGGCAAGGATGTTAAGTAACGTAAATATATTTCCTACTGTAATTATATCAAAACCTAATTTTTGATTAGTAATATGCATTGCTAAGAAATTCATTTGGACAACTTTAAAGGCGATTTTCTCAGTATTTTGATTTTTTTTTTTTTTTTTTGGACCCAGATTCTAGATTTCCAAATAGTTGGATCTCGACCAAATATTGTCCTATTGTCCTATCCTATCAAACCATACAGCAATGAAAAGCTTATTATAAGCTTATATTCAGCTTTCAGATGATGTATTAATCTCAGTTTCAAAAAATTGACCCTTATGACTGGTTTTGTGGTCCAGGGTCACAAATATGAAGCAGCACTACTGTTTTCAACATTGATAATAATCAGAAATTATTCTTGAGCAGCAAATCAGCATATTAGAATGATTTCTGAAGGATCATGTAACACTGAAGACTGGAGTAATGATGCTGAAAATTCAGCTTTGCATCACTGCAATAAATCACATTTTTTAATATATTCAAATAGATAACAGTTATTTTAAATTGCAATAATATTTCACAATATTATTGTTTTTACTGTATTTTATTGCATAAATGCAGCCTTGTTGAGCAAAAGAGACTTTCAAAAATATTTTAGCATTTTACTAATCGCAGACTTTGAAGAGTAGAAAAGGAAAGCAGGTGACTTGTGGCCATGTATGGTGAACCATACTCGGAATTTGTGCTCTGCATGTCACCCATCCATGTGCACACACACACACACACACACACACACACACACACACACACACACACACACACACACCCGCAACAGCAGTTGGGGGCTTGGTGCCTTGCTCAAGGGTCTCACCTCAGTCGTGGTATTTAGAGCACTGGATATTCACCAGACCTGAGACTCGAACCCACGACGTTTGGGTTACAAGCCTGACTCTCTACCATTAGGCCATGACTGCCCCTATGTTTAGTGTTGTGTAGTGTAGTGCAGAATCACATCTAATTGCACATGCTGTTTTGTAAATGAGGCCCTTAGACTTTATTTTTCATTTGCTAAAAACATTTCCCCCCTGATTCATGTGATTTCATCAATTTCTCATCTGATGATGGGAAATCCCCGGTAGTGGAGCCTGATAACAGATCATGGGATTGGCTGCTGGGGTGCAGATGTTGTAACAGCACAGTAAATTGCTGTCAAACAGTGTTAGGCTTCTCATATGTTCTCTGATTTTCTTTCATTTTCATTCTTTGGTTAGGGGGTCTTTAGATGAACTTCTCTATTACTGTGTGCTGCTGGACTGGTTACTGAAGTCCGGCACAGTCCAGACTGCTTTATTAAACACCTGTAGATGATGGAGCATCTCTTTTAGATTTCTGCATTATGATATCATATTATTAAACTCAGCATGGATAATCCTTATTATTGCCTCTTTCTTTCTTTCTTTTTTTCTTTCTTTCTTTCTTTCTTTCTTTCTTTCTTATCTCAGCCTGTTTGCTCACTCTATTGCACACAAACGGTGTGTACAGTGTCCATGACAGAGTTTAACAGCGAGGTCACCGTCACCATGAGTGATGACCTCTGTTGCGATGTCATAATCAGAAGCACTGGACACGCCCCCATATGGTCAAGGATTCTGGGCATTTCTTATTACGCTCTAAGATTACAATCAGGCCTGAAACAGGACTAGAAAAGAAATCAAAACACATCTTCTTGCTCATACTGGATCAATTTTTTATTAATTAAATTGTATATATATATTTTTATTTGTTTATATACTTTCCTTCACTTAAATTAACAAGGAAGTTGCCTAAATAATTGATTTCTTATTCCCCCCAACTGATACAGTATACAGATTATTTCCAGAAATATTATATTTATTATATTGTATAATAATATAATATAAATGATGTTATATAATATTATATTTTTTATTCATTCATATAATTTCCTATCGTTAAATAAACAAAACTGATTTCTTTAATTGTCATCGATGCATTATACAGATTACTTCCAGAAATATTATATCATTATTTGTTATATTTACTTATTTTTTTATTAGTTTGTTTACTTTGCTACAGTTAAATGAATAAGCAAGTTGTCTAAAAAAAATATTTCATGAACTTAACATACAGATTATTTCCAAAAGTATTATATTATAGTTTATAATAATGAATTTATTTGTTGTATTTACTTATTTTATTTTCTTATTAATTTGCAGTTTCTTGCAGTTAAATTAATAATCAACTTGTCTAAATAATTGATTTTTCACTTATGCAATGAAAAGATTTTTTCCAAAAGTATTACATTATATTCTTTTATTATATTAAAATGTTATGTATTTCTTATATTTACTTAATTTTTTATTCATTTATATAATTTCCTAAAGTTAAATTAATAAGTTATATTACGTAAATAAATGATTTCTTAATTTGAAATGCCACTTATATAAATTAGTATTTTATTTTATATATATATAGTTGTATTTAATAAATTAATTAATCATTTTCAATTTATGGACCACATTGTATGAGCCTCAAAATCTTACCTGTGCTTCACTTATTCCATTATTTTTTAGCCAGCTTTCATCATCTCTCCTCTGTTTCTGACACTAAAAGACAGATCATTAATCTCCAGGCCACTTTACTGACTCCCCCCAGGCGAGAATTCCCAGAATCCCCTGACACTTGTGGCCGATCGTTCATACCTGCTTAGAAGCGTCTGAGGACCCAGGGTCAAACACCTGTCATGCCACACTTGCTTTATATGTCTGTCTGAGGAGTGTTAAAATTGGGCAGTGATCAATCTTTGTGCACCATGTCACACACAAACACATGGACGCATGGGTGGTCCCTAGTCAAGTTTATTTGTCATTATAGATGATTTCATGATATCTGCGGTCATAACCAAGGACAGAGAATGAGCAAAGAGAGAATAGAACTAATATAGCTTTCTAATAACCCTGTCACTAGCCATGCAAATATTGTTGGCTCTGGTTATGTTAACTGCTAAACGCAAATGTAAAACTGCAAGCCCTGATTGGTTCTTTGAGGGCTCTGCTAGCTGCTGATTGGTTGTCACAACTGGTATTAAAATGAGCCTAAGGGTTAAAAGTGTGTAACCATTTAATGTTTAAATGCTTGAATTCTTAGAATGAGTTTAAGTGTTGTCCTGCTTTTTTTGTTTGAAAGGAATAAAATGTCTCAATCACTGCTTTGAATGTATGACTACCAATAATAATATTTATCTGAACATTGGCAGATGTTGGCAGAGCACAAGGGCTGATATACAGTAGGAAGCCTGTTTGGAAATAATTATTATCATTATGTTTGATGCAGCCAGTGGCACAGAAATTACATACTTCACCTTTGATGGAAGTTTCTGGTGGCCATTAAGGCATAATTGTTCCTGTCAGAAATCTTTGTATCAGTTTCAGGTAAGAAATGTCTTGCTTTATGTATTATTTGTTTGCATTTATTTAACAATTACATTGCAAGTATCACTATTGCGATTGCTTATATTTGGAGGTTTTTTTATTATTATTTACTAAAAACAAAAACAACAAAACAAGAAAAAGTGCTACTTTAACTGAAATAAAATTTATATAAAAATAATTTCAGCTAGTTGTTAAAGCAACATTTCTCATTTTTATTTAGTTTATCTTGATGAACTAAAATAACAAACTGAAATAAATTAACAAAAACTAAAATACTTACAATAAAAAATTATTAAAAATGGCAAAAATGCAACAAAAGGACTACATCTTTTATCTAAAACAAAAAATAAAAACCTTTCCAGAATATTAATAAAAACTACTTTATATAACAGTATCTTGATACTAAAATAAAACTAAACCATAACTCATTTCCTGCAGTTTATGCTACAGACATGAGTCATACTTTGCATTCATGCATTTGCCAGGCACTTTTATCCAAAGAGTATTCACATTTTTAAAAATCAATTTATGCAGGAATATTTCAAATCACACACATTTTCTTTAAAATGATGCAAAAATGTAGTTTACTGCAAGTAGAACTTAACTTTAACCTGATGCATTGTTTGCTTTTAAACAAATACTTATTATATTTAGATATTATAATTTACTGCAGAAATGACTCGTGTCACTCACATAGAAATATGATACTGCGTTGAAAAACACAATATGCAAAAAAAAAAAAAAAAAAAAAAAAAGCTGCTTAATAGTGCAACGTCTCAGGATGCAATACCCGGCTATTAGATTTCCAGAGGCAACGACCACACTGAAGGAACAAAAAACTAGTTTATTTAGCCTCGAATTAAGTTATATTTGTATTTGTGTATTATACACTTCTTCAGCATTTACTGCCTAATAATCCTGAGTAAGTGCCTTCTATAGCAGATGTGTTGTTTACTTGACTCCATCCCAGTTGTTAGTTTCTTCCAAGCAGCTCGTGTTATGAATAAATGATCTGTAATTAGCATTAAATGTTAAGTAGAGCTGTGTCTGGTTGTATTTGTGTGCTAACCTCACATTGCTTGTCACTGTCCTTGGCTTCTGGTGGGAAAAAGTGTGTTAGCCCAGCTGGGAAGACTGTTTGCACACTGACAGACATGACTTGTGTCCCTAGAAAGTTCAATGTGCTCTCAGCATCAGGCCGTATATAATGAGATAGAAGTGTATTTTTGAGTGAGAGTCTACTTCATGATGTTTTTTGCAGCTTTTATTAGGCATCATATCTCTTTAGAAGACTTGGAACATAGTGCACACGTTGTAAGGACTACTTGCTTTTTAGTGTAAATGTACCTGAAAATATTCTCAATTTGTTTTAACTTGTGACTATCCTGATTTGTAATATTCAAATATAATTTCATGCTGCAAGAGACCCAATCACGCTCTCATTGGTCAGTTGCTGTAGTCTCCGCCCACTTGTCCATCTCATTAATTACAGCTGCTCTGGTATAGAGGAGGTTTAATGCTCTTGTTGTAGATCAGATGGTCTCTGTGACTATCTGTGGATTAATCCATTCCTCTCACTCTCTGAAACGCTTTCTCCATCTGTATTTCCTCCCAGCGGTATGCTAATATAATGTTTTCTCCTTTGATCTCCCATCTCTTCTGTGGGTTTTGTTGTTTTGGGTGTCTTTATTAGTTTGGGCCTCTATTTTGGGCTCCTCGGTGGGTGTTGAGTCTCCACAACACTTTCGAAAAACAACATTTTTCTTCTGAGTTGTTTTGTTGCCAGTTTTTGTGACCAGATTTATTTTTTTATTTTTTTAAGCTGCAAACTGGGACAAAAAAGGAAGGTAATATTTTTGTAGTTTATTAATTTTTAATAATATTTATTTATAATATTTGTATTTATATTTATGTAGCTTTTTTAGTATTTATTTATTAAATTGTTTTGTTTTATTTAGCAGGCTATTTATTTTAGTTTTATATATTTATTTATTATTAATTGAATATGTTTTAATAAGGTTTAATTACAATTTTATTTTATTATTAGTTAGTTATTTTTAAGCTATTTTCTTTTTTAATTAGTTGTTTGTATTTTTAATTATTTAGTTAGTAGCTCATATATGTATTTTTAATAGTGTTCACTTTTTTCAATTAATTGCCTTTTAATTAATTTTATTAATTCGATTTAGTTTGTAGTTATTAACTTTATTTTTTAGTTGTTTGTTTGTTTTTTATTTATTTATTTTTTGTTTATTTAGTTAGTTATTTAATTAGTACTTTACTTTAGTGCTGGGCAATGATTAATCATGATTAATCGCATCCAAAATAAGTTTTTGTGTGCATAAAATATGTGTGTGTACTGTGTATATTTATTATTCATATATAAATACTAGGGATATGCCGGTATCAAATTTTCATGTTGCGATTAATTGATCATGTTTTACCACGGTATGCGGTATTATCACGGTATTGAAATTAAGTTTTAAAAAAGTGGACATAATACAGTATAACAGGTAAAATAACTTTTTTCTTATAACAAAAATAACTGAACATTTAAATACAATAAAGCAATACAAAAAATATATTTAAAGTTAAAAATTTTACACCGATTAAAGTGCAAAAGAACTTTAAAGACCCATAGGTATCACTTTACAATAAGACCTCATTAGTTAAGCTTAGTTAATGCATTAACATTCACAATGAGCAATAGCTACATTTGCTACAGAAGTTACTAATCTTTGTTAAAAAATACAAGTCTTAGCTCATGTTAGCTCATTAAATAACACAGTTGCAACTTTCAATTTTAACAATGTGTTATTAAATATTGGAATACCTAAGATTAATGAATGTTCAGAAGAATTTTTCATTGGCAGTTTGTTAACTAATGAACCCTAATGTAAAGTGTTAATGAACAATAAAGAATCAAAACACTTTCAAACAATATCTAGGACATGTTATAGTCCAGATTAAAATGGAAAAAAAATTATGGAAATATATAAATATTATTTTATATTATTTAAATGTTTAGAAAGTAGCAGCTGCTTTTATTTATGGGGTTTCCAGGGTAAGGGCTGCAGTTTCTGCAGTTTAGCGCCATCTGCTGTCAGAGAGTGAATGTGCTTTCATTCAGCGCGTCTCTCACGTGTTCCTCCATGTGCTTCTTGTGCGTGGTTGTTTACATCAGAGTTCACACGGGTCTTTAAAGCAGCATACAAACGGTGTTGTGCATTTTGACCAGCAGATTGGGAAAAGTATTATTAAAATGCATTTCAAATTCTGAATAATTTGTAATATATAATTATTCTCGGTATTTGGAAGTGCCCACGATAACAATATCGTGCATATTCATTACCGCGATATATCGCATTACCGAATACCGGCACAAGTCTAATAAATACACACACATGCATATAAGTATTTAAGAAAAATATGTTATGTTTATATATTAAATATATTTATATATAATATAAATTATATTAATATAAATATATACATGTAAATATTTTTGAAATATATAGTGTATGTGTGTGTCTTTATATATACACATAATACATATACACAGTACACACACATATATTATATAAACAAAAATTGTGATTAATTGTTGCCCAGCACTACTTTATTTATATTTATTGTTAATATTATTATTATTATTATATTTTATTTGGTGGGTGGGGGCTGCAGTACTTAGTCCTGTGGTGTTAAAATAAAATGTATTATTACTTATAATTATTGCAAATAATTTTGTTGCTCTGTGTTCCTATTTTTTAATTTTTTATTTAAGCACTCATATTGTAGCTGTGTGTTAATGAAATGCACAAATGAGCAAGATGCATCTCTCTTTGTTTGTATAATGATTTTCTGTGTGCATGACGTCATTCTTAATAGTGGTATTGTGAGCGAGTCCAGAGGATGTATGGCTGTGTGTTTCTCAGTTTGACAGGTCAGACTATTAGTGTTGGCTGACATGTGCTAAAGCTCACTGTGTTATATATCTTCCAGCAAAACACACACGACTCATAATTCTCCGATCAGCACGCGGTTGCCAAGCATCTGCCTGTTTTATCATGTTCAACCTTTATCACATCATCAGACAATTTCCGTCCCACCATCTCGCTGTCTTATCTACATCCCTGATTTCCTTTTCCCTCCTTTAACACGTCAGGTTTCCCTCCCGTTGGGTTTGAGAGATATATTGTACACTGCTGTGAGAAAACATCAGGGTTTAACTGTATGCGAATATCACATTTTTACTGTCACTGCACGATTGCTTCATATATTACTGGGTCAGTTTTCTCAAACATTTTAGCTATAATTAATAATATTCATTAATGGAAGGAATATTATTATTATTGCTCATTCTTCATGTTAGTGGTTTGCTCAAACTCTGCTACATGCTGCTGCTACAACACGAATGGACATGTAGTAATTATAATATTTGAAATTTCAAAGATGGAGCCTTTTGACTTTTTGGAGGTGTATTTTCTTCGCTTACCTGACAACAACATAGCAATATTCGAAAAACCCTCAGAACCTTAGCAAATGCTGGCATGTTTTGCAGCGGTAATTTCTATTTATGATCAATACTTACATGACAAGATGCACAGCAGATTTTCTTTTCTAAAACTTAATTTGTAAAACTGTTTAGTTTTGGTTGATTAATACAGTCTAAATGTACCTGTAAATGTCTGTATATAACACTAATATAGTATTTATAAATATTTTAAATAGGCTTTTATTTTTATATTTTCAGACTTATTTTAGTTTGAGCTGTTTTATGTGCTTTTTGTCATTAGCTTTAAGTAATTAATTTTTTTATTTTTAGTACTTAAATTTAAACTAATTTTATTTCAGGTAGTTGCCAAGTCATTTCATTAATTTATTTTATTTTTTGTTTAATAATGTCCATGCACCACTTTTTCAGTTAACTGACAATTTTTTTTTGATAGTACGTTTACATAGTCCTGTGATGTTTAAATTATTTATTTATTTATTATTTATTTATTACTACTACTACTATTATTATTATTATTATTATTAAAAATTATTTTGTTGCTGTATGCTACTATTTAATTTAATTTTTAATTTAATTTCATTATTGCTTTATTTAATTTTTTACATTTTATTTCAGTTTTATTGCAATTAATAAAAATATCTGAATCCAAGTTTACTTCTGCAAAGCATGAGTTATGAAAAGTGTGTGTATGATAGTAAAGCATGTACTTACAACTATACAGTAAGCCAGAACACTGAAACTAGGACATCCTACAACATCATCAAATTAGTCTTGGAAAAACATCAGAGAAACCAGTCCTCATTTGTAGCACAAGGGGTTGTGAGTAATATTAGCATAAAAACATTCACTAATACAAAATACATCAAAAATAACATACCATCCAGTCACTTTAGACATCATATTATACAATAAATTGACTTGGGAATCTCTAATACTAATCTTTCGAACCGTTTAGTATGCATATACAATGCTATCTTACGACCAATTCATACGTATTTTACGAGGTGGCTAATTCGTACGAATTTGTACGACCTCACTTGTACGATTTCATACGATTTGTCTAGACCCCAGTGATGGGTAGGTTTAGGGGCAGGGTTAGGTGTAGGTCATTCGTACAAATTCATACGAATGTGCTACTCGTAAAATACATACGATTTGGCAAAAATCATATGAATTTGTACGAGTG
Source organism: Cyprinus carpio (assembly GCF_018340385.1). Taxonomy (NCBI): domain Eukaryota; kingdom Metazoa; phylum Chordata; class Actinopteri; order Cypriniformes; family Cyprinidae; genus Cyprinus; species Cyprinus carpio. The sequence continues at coordinate 20,486,636 of NC_056620.1, forward strand.
TGGTCGTACGAATTTATACGAATTAGCCACCTCGTAAAATATGTACAAATTGCCGTGAGATCGGGCTGGTACAGGGACGTGCACAGGGGGGTTGCTCAGGTTGCCCGGGCAACTGCCCATATGCCCTTCTTGACTCACGTTGCCCTTCCGAGGTGGAAAAAAAATAAACAAGTTTGCTCCTTCATCCCATATGAGTAGGCTATTGTATAGGGTAAATTTAGTATAGTATACAGCTGTGGAATTTGTATAGGGTGTGAATTCTGTATAGAAAATTATTGCTTGACTAAAGTAAAACCCTCTCTCTCTTTCTCACCCATGCACACTCACTCATGCACACACCCACGGCACACACACACACTAAAAAATTGTGCTATATTTAAAGTTTTCTTTTTATTTGTTATTTGTCATGTTCTTTTCTCAGATTAAGCTCCCTGACAATCTGACAGAAATGTCTTGTTGTGGCTCAAAAATGGGTTGAACACATGCGGTTCATGTATGTCTTCTTTAGTCTGTTGGCTCTTTAGGTTTTTTTACTGGCACATGTCACTTACACATTTTGCACTTACTGCGGAGTGTTGAGACTGTTTACATATGTGTGCCCATATGTACATTTTATGTACTGATTTTATTTTTTTGAATGAATATTTTCTAAAATTGTATGATGTTTTTGTTGAGTTATTATTACACAATACTTTTTTTCTGACCTTTTTGAATCTTGCCCCTGACAAATAACCCAAATACAAAAAAAGACTAAAACTAACACTAAAAAAAAGTCATGTTTTTCTATGTTATTATTAGTAGTAGTTAAGTTGATTGAGTGCTGTATTTCAGTGTTTTACTTTGTGTATATATATTTTAATAAAGACCCTGTTATTCTCAGTCCTTCATATAGCCCGTGAGTTTTTTTTTGTTTTTTTTTTTGGGGGGGGGGGGGGGGGGGGGGGGGGTTACATGAGTGCCCTTTTTTTAGGTCAGAGCAACTGCCCCTCAAAATTCCTGTGCACGTCCCTGGGCTGGTATATATCGAACTGCTTCATCCAACATACCAGATATCCAGCTTTTGACCTTTTGCTTTCCACTTTTTCCTCTCCACAGGTTTGCGAGGGAGAAGGAGAGAGTGAGAACTAGAAGATAAAGTGCTTGTGATGTTGCGTGGGGATGATGCCGAATATCAGCGCCGCTATCACACTCTGGGCAGCAACACGCGCCGCCTCTCCAACCCCGACATGGAGGCCTATGCTAAACTCCACAAGAGCGGCGACACAGAGCATCAGAGAAACAAATACCCTCCGCAGCACGCCGCCACGCTGGTCAACACCAACTGTGCACGGCAGCAGGTAACACACGCAGGACTGTCTGAGTGTGTTTGTTGAGCCTTGGTGATCATATGGGAGGTGCAGGATTGAATCAGGGCCTGTTTTGTACCGATTCCACCCAGCTTAGAATTACTATTCTAAAAATGCTGTTCTATATTTATGTTCTAACATTATTATGTTTAAATATTGAAAAGGCCTTTGATTAGTGTTTTTCCGCCTGTCATGGTTTTTGTTCAGTTTTTTTGTGTTCCTATCTCTGTCTGTCATACTTCCTCCCACCTCTAATCATCTCTTTCATCCTCCTCCTCCTCTCTGCAGTCATTCTTCTCTAGTAGTAACTCTTGATAAGTCATCCAACACTATTGTTATTGTGCATATTGTGTGTGTATATATATTCACTGGGAAAAAATGGTGTATAAAAAAATCTTCACTCAGAAATTGCTAGTAAATTTCACAATTAAGTACAAAAAAGCAAGTAAAACACTGAATTAAATATTAAATTCTGAAGTAGAAAAACCAAAATAATATTTTCTTGTAAACAGTTTTAACAATTTTGAAAAATATTTTTTAAAGAGTGTGTGTGTGATTGTGTGTGTACATATACAGTATATACTATATATATATATATATATATATATATATATATATATATACACACACACACACACACATAGCAGTGTTATTTATATACTATTTAAATTTTTATTAATATTTTTTGAATTAGCTTTTAATTTTATATTTTCAGTTTTAGGTCAATTTTAATAATTGTATGTGCTTTTTGTCAGTTGTTTTATTTGTTTTAAAATATTTCAGTATAGTTTTACATTTATTTTCATTTCAGTTTTTTTTGTAATTATTTCACGTAGGTGCAAGGCAACATTTAAATAAAATAAACTAATATTTATATTTTATTTTATTTCTGCATTATTTCAATAACAAAATAGTTTTAAACAATTTTAAGGTTCGGTCCTAGTTAATGTTTAATGAAATTTCACAGACGCAATCCAGTCATTATTTAAGTTATTAATTAAACTTACAGTTAGTTACCAAAGCAATGTTTAAAAATGTAACTTAGTTTTAGTTTTTCATGTAATATTCACATTATTTTAGGAAAGTTTCAATTAACAAAATTGATTTTAATAGTTTCATTGTACTGTCACATTTACTGTTAATTGCCGACATTTTTGTCGGTCCAATAGGAGTTTCACATTAGGATGAAAGGTTTGCAAACCTTTAGTTTTAGTTAAACGTTAACAACATTCTAAAATATCTTGGAAACCGCATAGCGACACCCTGGCAACCACCCACAACAGTCGTGACTGTGCAACTTTCAAATGTGCTATCATTGAAATTCTAAATAGGAAACGTACAAATCTAGGTTATATTTGCAGCTTTGTGCAAACCCATACTGTCATTTGCTCTTTTCTTTTAGCCATCCCTCTCTCTCTCATGATCAGTCTACTCTTTCTTTTTAATCTCTTCATCCTTCCTTGTATTTGCTGTGTGTATTTGCCCGTCTGGCTGCATTCGTCGTCTCCAAACACCACTGGAATGAGAAAGAGAGAGGGGAGTCTACCGTTACCATGGTAACCGAGCTCATGTAGGGAAATCAATGATTTCACATAGCTAGCTGGCATACAGGGGACTGAGACCCAGAGAGAGGAAGAGCACTGAAAGACAGAGACGTTCTCGTTTCACATCCATAAAGTGACGTATCTGTGCCTGAAACGAGAGGAAATGTAGGGCGGGACTTGGATTTGTTCTTCAGGAGCCGATTGGATCTTGCAATGTGAGCATTATGAATCCCAATGTGAGTTTGCAGTGGATTCTGGGGGTTTGTTCTTCTGCTCAAAAACCACACTTTTGAGGATTTTTACCGGGACGTGGAGGCTGAAGGTCAAGTTCACCCTCCAGAGCATCTCCACGTATCCCAATGGTAATGATCTTAAAATCTGCTGTTATTTGATTTTATTGCTTTTTACATTTAATGCTAACAGGTGTTAAATTACTGTATTAATATTGAGAAGATTTCAGAAAGGCTGCATTACCTACAACAGTAAAATAAAACTGTCTAAATATCAACATTTAACCATTAGGTGAACTTGTTTCACAGGCAATTATGGTGAGAGGTTTCTGTTGGAAAACGTGTACTGAATCATGACGTTCACAATGAGACCAGGAGTGTGTGTTGAAGTAAATAGGCTCCATTGTGATTTCATGTCAGCTGTTAGCTTCAGGATGCAGGGAGTGACGAACTAAGGAAGTTATTACAGTTCATAGATAGAGACACAGCAGATGAGGAGCAGAGAACTAGAAGGAGAAATCGAGCCGACAATCGAGCTAATTAATCAGTGATGGTCTCATCCCTTCATCAGTCTGTGAGGACATGAGAAATCCACAGTGAACAGGCAGAGAGAGACTGAGAGAGCCTGACAGCTTGATGGTATGATTGAGGATGTAATCAGGTGCAAATAGTGTGTGTGTGAACAACATGTATTATGGTGGGACTGAATATAAGGATGCTTTTAACCTGAAAGCATGACCATTCACATACTGTACCATTTTACTTATGTATTTTGACACACTTCAGAATGAAAAAGAGGATTCAACAGGATTTTTTGCAAGCAACATCTTTCCATTCATTTAATTTTATTTTATTTTATTTTATTTTATTTTATTTTATTTTATTTTATTTTATTTTATTTTATTTTATTTTATTTTATTTTATTTTATTTTATTTTAAACTATAGCAATAGTTTAAAACAGTTCTGATCAGTTCCAAGTTCAATGCAAAGATGAAACCATTTATTTTGTTTTATAAATTATTTAATTGAATTTAATTTAGTAGTTAATTTAATTTAATAATTTTTGTTATTATTATTTTTAGGCTTTTTGGAATTTTTCCATTTATTTTGTTTTATAAATAATTTAATTTAGTGATTAATTAAATTTAATAATTGTTGTTATTATATATTTAGGCTTTTTGACATTTTTTTTCATCTAGAATAATGCAATTCAATAGTGAATAATGCAATAGTGCAATGATGAATCATTCACAGTAAAATCAGGAATGTGTTTTAAAGGAAAGTGGAAAGGGGTTTTGAGCATTTGCATACAATTTTACTTCTGTATTTTAACATACTTTAAAAAGAAACAATATTTAATATTTTTTTTTAAAACAACAGCCATCCATGCATTCTCAATGTTTTTTTGACTACCTACTGTACAGTTAGTTCAGAAACAGATCCAGACAGTTCCAAATTGAATTTAAATATGCATTTCCATTTTTACTTGTTACATAAATAATTAATAATAATAAATACTATTATTAATATTTTGAGGCTTAAAAAAACAATCTAGAATAGCGTACACAGATGAATTATGCAGATCAGCAATGTTTTACGAAAGTGAATAGGGACAATTTTGATTTCATGTTGAATTTAACGTATGCTAAATTGTAGTGATGTTGTAGATGTCTGTGTCGTCATAGCAACAGTGTAGGTGGTTGTATGACATGCAAGTATAGAAGCAGGTGTGGCCTGCCGCAGTGTCTGTGTGTGTGTGTGTGTGTAAGAAACACACACACAAGAGAATGATGCCTGTGTGAGAGAGACATAAACAATGAGAGGCAGAGAGAAATACTGTATGATGAGAAGCAGGTGGGTTTGCTTGACATGCAGGTCGGGTGGGTCTTCATCTCATCTCTGTTCTTCCTCATATACTGAACTAACGTTACTGTAACTAAAGCCCTTCTGCTGCTGTATGTGTGTGTGTTCCAATCTGTCAATTAAGTGCTCTGACGCACACACTTCTGCTTGTCCTAGTGATTAGCTAAATAGTATCTCATAGTGAGCTACTTACCTACAGTAGACAGCATTTTAGGGCATGTTTGAACATTTAATTAGAACAGTTGAACATGTCTGTGCAGAAATATTTTGTAGGCAGTGTTTTGAGATTCACCAATATGAGAACTCAAAGAAACACTTATGTTGCCTTCTTAGGCGGTATCTGGAGCTATCAAGGGTTGCATAACATCCAATCTATTAAGAAATCTACTAAGAATCAGAGATCCTGTGTGTTAGATGGTTGATTGAACGGATTGTGGCATTTAAGACATTAGAAATACTTGCAAATTTTCATGTCAGCTTATAGTTTTATTTCTGTTTGAAAATTGATGTTGTGGTGCCTTGAAAGCCTGAACCTAACCCTTTATACAAAAATGTGTTAAGCCAATGGCCTTTGTTTTTTGACACAAGAACTTAATTTTGTGTGAAATGTGATTAAGAATATGCTTTTCTGTTGGCTAAACAGCACCTGTCATTTACTGAATAGAGTTCAAGTATCCCTTAGGTGTGATAACTTCTGTTCAGATTTTTGGGGTCTCTTATGCTAACCAAGGCTGCATTTATTTATTTATTTTTTCACCAAAAAAACAGTTTGCCGCTTTGTGGAAATCATGATGCTTTTTTCCCCCGTCTGTAAACAGTTTTCTTTTATGAATATAAAGTTCAAAATTTATTTGAAATAGAAATCTTCTGCAGCATTAAAAATATCTTTACTGTCACTTTAGATCAGTTTAATGCATCCTTGCTCAATAAAAGTATCAATTTCTTTAAAGAAATAAAATAAATATTGACCCCAAACATTTGAATGTATAGGTGTTTAAATGGATATACTGTAAACCTGCATAACACTTTCCATTTTGTCTCTTATTCTTATAGCAGCCACATTACTGGAGTTTTAAGGTAAGACTTCTCTTCCTCTCCAGACGTTTATGCATGCATGTTTATCTGTGTTTCTGCATGTCTGTGTGGCTTGAATGATCCTCTAAGAAAACTTCAGATGCAAAACATCACAATACATCCACACAGTGCAATCAAACTAACAATGCATGCCACAAAATGAATGAAATGTATGAATACATTAGTTGATAATGGTCTACTGTATGAATGGTGAAACGCTGCTTTTGCACAATGCCTCACAGGGAGCAACATTTAACATTAAAGTGCGCACAATGCGTTCTGAAGGTGCATACTGGGATAATCCAGCAGCTCCGTAGGAGCATTTATTATGGAAACTCTAAGGTGAATCATTTATTTATAGCCTCCATGCATTTCCTGGAAATCCACCTTCAAGACAAACTCCCACACAAGGTTTCAGTGCAATGACTCACCTCCATTGTAAATGCAGCCTACGACATCGGAGTCATCCAGGGACTTCGGCAGGTCTTCAAGATGTGAGACGTGAGAGCCACCAGCCTGTATCCCCTAGGGGTGCTCAGGACACCTATCTTTGGCACTGGGACAATGCTGGAACTCCTCCAGAGCTGAAAGAGCTTTCACAGCAGGCTTAGGAGAGAGAGAGGACAGGTGTTGAAGAACCCCACGGAGCATCCCGAGGCTGATTTGGTCAAGCTGTGCGCAGCCTTAATCGTCTTCTTTAACTCCCTGGAGAGCTGAACATGACAAACCTGCGCTCTGAATTGTTACTGAAATCCTTTTGAGCAAGAAACTTGCCCTCAGCTTTTCTTCTGGCCTGCTCTGTTCTTGCATGCTGTACAAACCTTCGGATGAAAGGCATCTTTCAGATGGAGAATAAGGTGATCAGAGTTGAAAAACATGAACATTTTCTAGTTTGGTGGTCAAAATATAACTGAAATCTCACCTGTTAGCATATGATTTATAAAATGTAGACAGTATATTTTTGTTTTTTAATTGTTTTGGGTTCCATAGCCTACCTAATATTATAATAAAAAAATGTTTTAATACTAAAAATCACACTATAAAAATAGTACATAATAACCAAATAGCAAACAGATCAAAACATATCACAAGATTGACTTAAAAAAAATACATTACAAAATAAACATGAAAACATATGATAAATCATATTTGATATTTTTGTAACCTATTTCATATTTTTGTTTTCACAAACTGTAATTAACACCATTTTTTAAAAACTTTTCAAATGTTACTTTGTTTACTACTCCTAATTATGCTTATTTGCATGTTAGACTTATTTTTTTAGTTTAAAATGTTTTTATGTTTTCTGCAAATGTAGATGTTGCAAGTGTAACCATGTAGTTGATTATTACTTTTTATTTACTCATTGACAGGTCCTTTTGAGAACGTTTAAAATTGTTCGCAAAGCAATCCAGCGCTGTGTTTGGCCCATATTATATGCTACAAACAATCAGTATTACTTTACTTTGACATGAATAGTTAGTGACTATATCATTACCTTGAAGCAACGTGTCTTTTGATAATTGATGATAATAGTCCTCTGCTTCATGGGTTGCCAGGTCTGCTTTACCAAAACAAGCCCAACTGCCGCTATAAAATAGTCCAATGGCATTTCGGGGAAATTTGATTATCAAAATCACTATTAAAAAAAAAAAAAAGGGAGGTAACAGTGTAAAAGTAGCCCAGCTGCGCGGAAAACCATTGACTTGGCAACCCTCTAGTTAGTTATTCACGGCTGACTTGGTGCTTCTGTTGGTAAATAATCACTACACATTTGCTTTGGTAAGCAGTGCAGGTTGTTTTTCTTTTTCTTTTCTTTTTTTTTTTGTAAAACAGGGACATTTCCAAAGACAGGAAACTAAAACCACCTGGTTAACCAAGACTGGAAGCTCTTTGACAGCTTCTGGCATGTGGAAACGCATGGCTTGCTTTGGTTAAATTGGCCCCAGGGTACCGATGAGCTCGCGGCATGCTGGACTACAAGAGAACCGTCCAATGCGCAGAAACAGGGACATGCATCGCTGATGGATTTCCTCACATGGGTATATTAGGTCTGAATATTAATAATGGATATCAATAATGAATAGATTATGTGAAAAATTCAGTAATTTAGAATTAGTTGCCATTTAGACACTTCATACTGGGCGATTAAAAATGCATTTATAGCTGGGACAGTTCTGCCCTGAAGCGTCCTGGAGTTAAGTGTCTCGCTCAAGGAGCCAGTCGTCGGGCCTCGACAGATTGCACTGTTGATCCCTGAATCCCTCTTCTCTAAATTGTTTCCCATCCTCAAGTGTCCAATCCTGTTAAAGGTAAAAATCTCATAAAATATTTTCAAAAGGAACCAGTGTTAGTCAGGGTTGCTTTAACCGGTAAGATACACTTCTGTTTAAAGATATATATATATATATTTTTTTTTTTAATGTCTCTTATGCTCTAAAAAGTCTCTTATGGTCACTAAGGCTGCATTTATTTGATTAAAAACACAGTAAAAATATGAAATATTAATACAATTTAAAATATCTGATTTTTATTTGAGTAGGTTTTAAAATGTCATTTATTCCTGTGATGCAAATCTGATTTTTTAGCATCATTGCTCCAGTCTTCAGTGTCACATGATCCTTCAGAAATCATTCTAATATGCTGATCTGCTGTTAAAGAAACATTTCTGATTCTTATCAGTGTTGAAAACAGTTGCGTTATTGTGCTGCTTAGTATTTTTGGGGAAACCATTGTACTACTTAAGGATTTGTATGTGTGTGTGTGTGTGTGAATAGAAAGAGATTTATTTTAGAATAAGGACGTTTATCTTAAATAAAACATTTTTGCAACAATGTAAGAGTCTTAATAGTCAGTTTGGATAAATGTAATTCATCCTGAATAGTATATGTGAGCATTATGGGTGATAATTAGAGCGTGACAAAATGTTTCAGTCTTTCTGTTTCTTTTGCTCCCAGTAAATAATAAATAATGCTAAATAAATAAAGAATTGATTGTTGTGGAGCTTGCATAAACTTAAAATGTTAGCTAAAATATAATTTAAAAAAAAATCTGAATTTAATTCAAATGTTATATAATATAAAACTGGTGCATGTCGTATTTTCTGTTGGTTGTACACAAGAAAAAATTTAAGAAATTCAGGCGTGTGATGTGTTATACTTTTATTCAACAAGCATGCCTTAAATTGATCAAAAGTGACAGTAGAGATATTTATGGAAAATTTCAGTTTCAAACAAATGTTGTTTTGAAGCTTTGTCATGCAGGAAGAAATTACATTTTAAATATATATTTAAATCAGGTTTTTTCAATTGTAATAATGTTTTACTGTTTTTACTGTATTTTTTGTAGCTTGGTGAGCATAAGAGACTTCTTTAAAAATATCTTTATATTAAATCAAGTCTCTATAGTGCTGTGTATCATTGCCCAAGATGTCGTCTTGGAATAACATTTTCCTCCTCTGATCAATCGATCGGCAGCCTTTGACTGAGGTGAAGAATTCTGCATCTGTATGACAGCTGGATCAATATTACAAGGACTGAGTTCCTCGACTTCCCACTGGATGCTATCTGTGAACCTCTGTTTCCAGGAAGAGTGAAGCCGTGGACCTCAGTGCGCACTCAGATCAGTATGACGCACCAGAGCTGGAACTGTCTGTCTGAGGTGTTCTCACTACACGGAGCTGTCACTGCAGACGCACACGACTACAAACCACTCCAGTCAGAGGAGACTCATGGAAGATGCAGGCAGTCATGATGGGTGAAGAGATGCTAGATGACTGTGCACCTGTAGAGCCATCTCGTTTTTGTCAGGAGCACATACTCTCAGATACTTTGACATTTCTTATCCATTTATTGAGATGCGCTTTTTACTGTCTTGACAGAACTGTGTGTGTGTCAGGGTTATTATAGTTAAATAGTTAAGTTTAACTTGATGCACAAACATAACTGAAACTAAAACTGAAATAAAAATTCATAAAAACTAATAAATAAAAATAACACAGTTATGTGTGTTAGGGTTATTATAGTTAATGAAAAATAAAATTGAAACCACACACACACAAAAATTTTGTTACTTAAAAAAAATCTATAAAATAAAATAAAATATAAAAACTTAAACTTATTACAGTAAAATTTCTCATTTTACTTCACAACATTTTTCAATTTTAATGTGACGTAGTAAAATAACTTAAAACTGAAATACAAGCAAATAATAAATATATAAAACAAACAAAACAACTATAGTCTAATAAAAACTGAATTATAATTAACTAAAAAAAATTAAAACCACAAAAAAATAGATTTTAACCAAAATAAAATAAAATATAAAAACACCTTAAAAAAATTCTCAGCTACAACATTTTCATTGTCATTTAGTTTAAATTGACACTAAAAAAAAAAAAACATAAAAAATAGACTTAACCAAAATAAAATAAAATATAAAAAAGACTTAAAATATAAAAAACTAAAATAACTAAAACAGAAATACAAATTAATAAAAAATTAGATCAAAAAACAAAACAGGATTGTAATTAAGGGTCAGGGACAGGGTTATTATAATTAACTAAAAAAACACATAAAACACATAAAAGCATAAAGTGCTTTTCAACTACAACATTTTTCATTGTTATTTAGTTTATCTTGATAATAAAATAACTAAAACTGAAATATATAGTGAATAAAACTATACTGACATTAAAAAAAAAGAAAAACTAAGTCAAAATATGAATAAAACCTATATATCTCAGTGATACCAAAATAACACTTGTCTGTGTGTGTGTGTGTGTGTGTGTGTGTATTGTATATAACTCAAAAACAATAAATTTACATAAATTTACACTTTACACACTCCCTTGTTGTTAAGTCAATAGCAAAGCTCCCTCTCTGGCCACATAAACACAGGGCCACACTTCTCAATCAATAAGCGCTGTTGTGTTGATGCTGTCATGCTAATTAATGTATTTATTACTTATTGTGAAGCCATTAACCTATAGCACACAGAGACAGATGCCAGAATCAATGATGCTGCGTTTCTCACTAAATTTCTGCATCTATCTGCAATATATTGCCAAACTGTTCACTTTATGTAGTTTGTAATTAAATGTTTTAAACTTACAGCACATTCCTGATTACATCTCTCACTAGAACGGTATTCCAGGATTGTTAACACCTGTGGAATTTGGCATGGAGGGGCACAGCTGCAAACATCTGTCCTGTCCGTCAAACCTTCATGCATTCTAATTGGCTAGAATACATATCAATCAAATGGCCAATCAGAGTTGCAGTGTGGTCAAGTTAAGAAAGATTCTTAAGGCTGCAAACCTTTTCTTTTATACACTGCCACATCTCTGACATCCACATGTGCTGTACTGAGATTTAAAGAAAGCAGATATTTGTGTGAGTCGAAAAGTTGAGTGTTTGCATGTAGTTTTTTTTCTCTGTCTGATAACGGTTTGACATTTTGGTTTGTTGTTTAGGAAACCTCTCAAACATCATACTGACTTTTTATACATTTCAAATTTAGCTCTATTTTTAATTATGGTGATTGAAAATATATTGTTTTATATTTTAAATATTTGAAAATATATTTTGAATGGGTAGATTTTCTTTGCCAATGCATGCACTACTGTTCAAATGTTTGGGGTCAGGTCGATTTGTTTATTTTTTTTATAATTTAAATTAATATTTTTATTCAAGAAGGATGCATTTATTTGATCAAAAATTACATTTGAGACATTTATAATGTTACAAAAGATTTCCATTTCAAATAAATGCTGTTCTTTTGAACTTTCTATTTATCAAACAATACAAAATGTATCAATTTCCACAAAAGCATGAAGCCCCATAACAGTGTTTTCAACACTTATAATAATAAAATGTTTCTTGAGCAGCAAATCAGCATATTAGAATGATTTCTGAAGGATCATGAGACACTGAAGGTTGGAGTAATGATGCTAAACATTCAGCTTTACCATCACAGTAATAAATTACATTTTAAACTATCAAATAAAAAACATTTAATTTAAAAATGATATATTGTGATATATTTTACACACTACCATAGTAAAATATTCCACAATACCATTTTTACTATATATTTTTTATCAAACAACTGCATCCTTGATGAGCACAAGAGAAAAAAAAACTTACTGACATCAAACTTGTTAACAATAGTGTAACACTTTAAATTAAAAGCTAAATTGAAACATCGACATGAATTTGAGGATTTTGAGTCTTATGTAGTTTGTTTTCTTTTGCTTCAGCGACAGCAGCAGTCGAGCTGACATGATCATGTGATCAGCATGATTTGAGAATGTTTTAGTCTGCATGGGTTTCCTATCACCACTTTGGAGACCCACACACACACACACACACACACATCCTAATTTTCCCTAGGCGCTCTTTTGCCTTCCCATCACGGAGGTTTCATTACCCTTGCAAAACTGCTGTTTCTGCAATACGGGCAATTAGAGAGCGTTCCCTCCCTCGATCCCTCTCACACACACACACACACACACACACACACACACACACACACACACACACACACACACACACTCTGATCCGTCTGTCACCGTCTGTCTCCTGCAGGCGCGGACTCCGCGCGGCGCTGCGGGGCTGCAGCAGCAGTCGCTGGGCGAGCAGGTAGGAGGGCGACTGTGTTATGCGTCTGCGGAGAGTTTGGAAAGCATGGCAGATGCCGAGCTCCCGCTGGGCTTCAGTCGCTCCAACATCCTCAGACAGAGTCTTCCACTGGCACGATCGCCCAGCCAGGCTAAACTGAGAGCGCCAGGTATGACACATCAGCACTTCTGTGGCATTACTGTTCGTGTTAGTCAAGCTTTCGTGCGCCATTTCATTTATTTCTGCCATTTACCAAACTGTAAGTAAATGCTTACATTATTTACTATTAGCTATTAGTTAAATACTTACTATTAAATACTTAATACTTAAGTAAATGCCTTTTTATTGTATGTTACGTTGTATCTACCAGTCAGAAGTTTAGGGTTGTAAGAAGTCATTTACGCTGTCAATATTTTCTTATTTCAAATAACAGTTTTCTATTTGAATATTTAGTAAAATGTAATTTATTTATTTGTATTAATTTTCAGCATCATTACTGTAGTCTTCAATGTCAAATGATCCTTCAGAAATCATTCTAATATGTTGATTTGCTGCTCAAGGAGCATTTATTTTTATTATCAATGTTGAAAACAGATTTCTGCTTAATATTTTGTAGAAACTGTGCTTTTCTGGATTCATCGATGAATACAAAAGTTCAAAAGAACGGCATTTATTAGAAAAATAAAAATCTTTTTTAAAAATGATTAATATTCATACTGTCACCTATGATCAGTTTAATGCATCTTTGCTGAATAAAACTATTAATTAAAAAATATTTATAGAAATTTGTCAAATTGAAATACATCTACGTTTTATACATTCATGAAGCTCAAACCTTAGATTATTGCGCTAGGAACGTCAGTGTCATGGGTTTGATTCCCAGAGAGTGAGGGAAACGGATAAAAATAGGTACTTTGTATGCAGTATAAGTGAAGCATCTACATAAATATAGATTTATTTCCCTGCATGAGTCAATTTTGCAGCTTAATTTCAATGAATGTTCTGGGGTTCTGGGTGTTTTTACACTCTTAGTACTTACGCAACCATTCAGACTGAGTCTGACTAAATCAATTATATACAGTTAGTTCTGGTTCACTAATTTGATTGGACAAGCAGCGTTCAATATTTTGTATAGCTGCAAGAGATTGTTTCACTGTTTGTATTACTCCACTTTTCTACCATTTTACTGTTGTATTGCATATCGTATATCAACTGAATAATTTTTTTGTGTCTTTCTAGCGGTGTTGTTCTTGCAGTTCGGTGACGAGACGCGGCGGGTGCACATCACTCATGAGCTGACCAGCATGGAAACACTTCACGCTCTCATCGTTCACATGTTCCCTCAGAAACTGACGATGGGTGCGTTGCGTTCCCATGGCACGGCTCTGCTCATCAAGGACGAGGCACGCAACATCTTCTACGAGCTGGAGGACCCTCGTGACATCCACGACCGGTGTCTCATCAAGATTTACTGCAGAGAGGCTCCGATACGAGACACACACTACAATGCTCAACACACGGCGCACACAGTGCACCACACACACATTGCCAACGGAGACCTGCGGGTGAGTCAACACATAGCTGTGTAACACATATTCAGTCATCTATTTTATGTCACATAAAACATCTCAATGTCAGTAACTAATAACAAAAAATATTATTCCAATTTTTAAATAATTATTCATAATTTGTTTAATTGATAATAAAAAATAATAATCAGATGGATTATTCTCTCTTGTTTTTCACTTTAAATTGTACAGTGGTTCATACATTGAATAAAATATAATTGTACTGTTTTACTGTAAAAGTACATGCATTATCATTTTAGATATACATTTCCTCCCTAAATTATAATTTATACAAAGATAATTAAGATAATGGAAAAACATAATGCTTTTTCTATAAAATAAAATTTTTACACTCTTTTATAGTAAAATAACATTTTATTAAATATAATGTAAATTCACATAATTATATATATATATATATATTAACTATAAATTGTAAGGTGTTTCATACTTTTTATGTATTATACATAAAACATATTTTTACTAACGTTTTACTGTAAAAGTACATGTATTATCATTCTAGATATGCCTATTTTCCCTAAATTAATTATTAAAATGATTCAAACAAAGATAATTCATACTTTTTACTTACATATATATTTTTACACTCTTTTACAGTAATATAAGTGTTTCATACTTTTTCTCCATAAATTATAATTTGTGCAAAGATAATTCATGCTTTTTACCTTGAATACCGACCCCAAACTTTTAAATTGTTGTGTACAGTTACATACTATTTCCAGGCTTTAAGAAATTTTACGTTGTTCTTCTGTCATTTTACAGCATAGCTTCATCTACTAGATGATAATAATGAAGAACACATCCTATCCCTTCCTCAAATCTATATTGTGTGTGTAAATGACAGAAAACATGCAATAGCGAGGTTCTGTTCTTATACAATGAATCTTTCTTGTCATATGTCATGTGCATTTAATTTCTCTCGACTTCTTCCTCTCTCCCTTTCTCTCTAACTCCTCCAGAGAGAGCTGGTGTACACCTCGAGGGAATCGTCTCCCACGCAGCGTTTAAACACACTCCCGTCTTCCTCTTCTCCCTCTGGGTCCCCGTCACGCTCGCAATCGCGTCTTTCTTACACGGGTGGGCGTCCTTCCTCTTACGCCGGACCACATCCTTCACCTCAGCTCCACCCCTATCAGCAACACCACGCCCACCCCGGAGGCCACGCCCCACAGCAGTCTGGCCACACCCACCCAACATTTTGCCCCTCCCCAAGTGCCATTCTTGAACGGCGTGATGTGAAACCGGACGAGGAAATTGCATCGTCCTCGAAGAGCATGGTGTTGCTAAAAAACGAAGCGATATACGCAGACCCTTATTCGCTAGTCCAGGATCCTCGGTTCAGCGTGGCTTCGCCGCAGGCTCTGGCGTACCGCCGCGGATCTGTGCGTTCTGTTGGTGGCTACCCCGCTGCGGCATTGCAATGTGAGCTTGAGGGTGCCCTCTACAGGTCTGGCGGTCCTATTTACGCAGATCCATATGCTACGATGGGTTTCCGCACCTTACCTCCAGCCTCGCCTCAAAAACTGTCTGATGGCAGGGATCCGTATGGGAGCCACCCGGGACGAGGGTCCCCTGGGAGACATGGGTTTCGTAAAGATGGCACTGTGTACATAGAGAGCCCCAAGAATCGTCCAGGAGGGCCACCTCTGGAGCAGATATGCATGCTTGGGGGCCCCGGAGGAGATGGAGGGCCCATGCCAGTGTACGGTTCAACATTACCTGGTAACGAAGAGACCAGGTGAGAGCAGGTTTTTCCTCCTTAAAGGGATAGTTCATCCTTAAGTTAGGTTTTGCAAAAGGAAAGGAAACTGGTGTGAAAACGAAAAGAAAAGTTCACCAAAATGTTGTGATTTATGTAATATTTTTTTTAGTATTTTGGTTAGGTATAATTTGGTGGTAGCCATTGACTTTTGACATTTCTTTCCATGCTATGGAAGTCAATAGCTAGTCAACTGTTTGGTTACTCACATTCTTTCAACAGTTTTACAGTTTTTCAGGGGACCTCAAAGTTTTGCATGAGATTTCAAAAGCATTGAAATAAAGTTTTTCTTCCCACTGCATATTATTTCCATCACTAAAGATTTGTGAGCAAATGCAAATATTTTGAGGGGAATAAAAACTTAAAGTTTTTTTTTTTTTTTTAATTTTTTTACGAGAGAACTTGAAAACGTAAAAAAAAATTTGGCAAAGTGTTTTAGCCAAACTTTTTTTTTGTCTGTTTGTTTTTTTACAGACAAAAATATGCATGAATAAATCTCATATATATTACATTATATTTAATATATTATTTATTTTAATATTTATATATTTTAAATTTTTATTATAATTTATAAATATTGTTATAAATGTTATTTTTACATATTTTATTTTATATTTGTTATTTAATATTAATATTTATTTCAACTATGTATTATAATCTATAAGAAATATGGCATTATTATTTTTATCATGTATTAATTTAATATATTTTATAATAATTTATAATGAATAAATCTGACATTTTTTTTTTATTATTATTTATAATAATATGTATTTTAGGGCTGTCAAATGATTAATCGCATCCAGAATAAAAGTTTGTTGACATAATGTATGTGTATGTACTGTGTATATTTATTATGTATGTATAAATAAATATGCATTCATATATTAAGAAAAAATATATATTTATTTATATATAAAATATTTCTATTTATAATATAAATAATATGTATATATATATATATATATATATACACACACACACACACACACACACACACACACACACACACACACACACACACACACACACACACACACAGACACAGACACATGCATGTGTGTGTAATTATATACACAATAAATGTACACAGTACACACACATTCATTATGTAAAGAAAAACTTTTATTTTGGTTATTGTTTGACAGTCCTAATTTTTATTATATATATAATATTTTATTTAGTATTATGAGAGAATGTACACATTCTCTGCATTTTTTGGATGAACAGAGTTTTGCGAGAGCATGTTGTTTGTATGTGTTTAAAGGTATTTCGTGTTTTTAGAGAGCGAATGGAGGCAATGGAGAAGCAGATAGCCAGTCTAACCGGACTAGTTCAGAGTGTTTTGACCCGAGGACCAGACAGCCCGTAAGAAATCTCAACTTCAGTCCAATACTACTGAATATCACTATTAAACCTGAAACTTTTGAATGACTTTTAGATCGCTCAGCATTCATTTTAATGTTATTTTTAACAATGCACATCCATGCAACATATATTAGCATGTAAATGGAGTTTGTCCTTCATGTTTCTTGTGTTTGTCTTGCAGTGAGAAAGCAGAAACAGCGAGTGACTGCTCTGCACCAGAGAGTGAGTACCATACAGTTTAAGTGTGTTTGAATGTAGCTTAAGCATTTCTGCGAAATATTGTTAAACCTAGTTGATGGAAAAAGCTTTAAATACACCCTTTCTGACAGACATATAATAAACATTTATGACAAATTGTGTAGTTTTGTCCGCATTATTTAGAAACTACCATACTAACAATCACAATCAAAATGAATACAATTAATCATATATTAATCAATTAATGCTTGAACAAATTAATACAAGAGGTTAATAAAATAATCTTATTGATACTAAGAGGTGACGGTGATGTTCCAACAAAGCCTGAACTGCTTCAGAATAGCTGTTACTAAACTAATTATGTTCACAAGAACAATTAAGTGATGCAGAGTAGGCGTATCAATTAACAGGTCATTAAATGAGTGAATCATGCATGGTGATAATAAGACACGACTGTGTGCTGCACTGAAGGACGTTTGTTTAAATGACAGAAGCAGGCAGGCCAATTTCTCGAGGACTGCAGAATGATCTTAAAGTGAAGCTCATTTGGATTGGTTTACATTAGCTAATGTTTGTTT
Organism: Cyprinus carpio; assembly: GCF_018340385.1. NCBI lineage: Eukaryota > Metazoa > Chordata > Actinopteri > Cypriniformes > Cyprinidae > Cyprinus > Cyprinus carpio. The sequence goes on from NC_056620.1 coordinate 20,504,806, forward strand.
GTGTTTTACGGCTGTAGTCCATGACTGAGTTCATGATTTGAGTGTCAGTAATGTAACATGAACATGAATTCATGCTAATGCCACAGACACATCACAAACAATGCGCTAATTCATGTAAGATGTGCATGTTAATAATAAACTATTATATTATATTATATTATATTATATTATATTATATTATATTATATTTATTATATTATATTATATATATATAACTTATTTTTAAAGTCATTATTTATATATATATATAATATATATTTTATTTATAGTTATTTGTAATTGATTAATCTTATGTTATTATATATATATATATAAAACTTATTTTTAAAATTTATATTATTGTTTAGATTAATATATTATTAATATTATTTCAATTTTTTTTTTTAATTTGTATGTAATTTTTATCTTAGTTTTGCTAACTTATTATAATTTATAATGAATTAGGCTATAATTTACTTTTCTATTTATTATTTAATATTTATTTTCATTATTTATGCATTATAATTTATTATAATAAAATTATTATTATTTTTTATAAATAATATATTTTAATATTTTATTTATAATTTATAGTGATAAATTTAACATTATAATTATTTTTATTTGATAATATGTGTATTTATTTATTTATTTATTTATTATAATTTCTTGTGCACTAGTATGTATTATTCTGGGGACAGTTAACTGGTGATATTTTATATTTCAGCTGGAAGGTTTAGAAAACAAAAAGGTATATTACTTTATGTCTGGTTGTCTGTCACTTTCTTAGTTTCCCCTGCGTGTGTTGCATTACAGATTGTGTTGCATTGCGATTTGTGCATTGCAATTTTGCGTCAGGAGTGTGTATAGAATGTTTGCACTGAGGGATCTCAGATCCTGGAGTTTGGAAACCATCTGTTTATGTATATACAGTGTCTGTAAAAGTATTCACCTCCTTTGACTTTTACATTTAATTAACTTGAAATGTCATATTGAAGATTGCAGAGCACTTTGTGTTGATGTTTTGAGTTGTGATGTCTTGAGTTAAATGATGATTTATGGAGCACGAAAAGTCCAAAAAGGAGTTTGCTTTTATATGCACTGGATATATATATGTCTGTCCTATGGATTCTTCCCGAATGTTTTTGTTGTATGGAAATTCCCACTAACACTTGAATGTCAGTGTGCTAGAATGTTTGTCTTCCTTTTCCAGTTCTATAAAGAACCTAATAAGGACATCAGAGTCTGTTTCTGAGATTCTAACAGTGTGAATGTATATGCAAATGAAAGGATCTGAATTTGAATGTATGTTGCATGAATATACAATTCACTGTTGATGTACTGAGTTGTGCTGGGCTTGTTTTTGGATGTGACTCACAATGTACAAATCAAGACAGAATCAGAAGCCTTTTGTTGTTCTTTTGAGGTTAAAATGCAAATGAGACATTTTCAGAAAGATTTAAATAGATTAGCAGAATGACTAACAGGCTTATGGATAATCAGATTTGACTATTACGCATTTGAAATGAAATTGCATGTGTTTTTATATGAGTTAAATGTTTCATGTATGACTTCTGCTCCTGTGGATTGTTAGTGTCATCGCCGTCTGCTCCTCTGGCCCTGATGCCTCCTCCGCCCACTGCAGCCTCTCAGCCAATAGCAATGTCCCGTTTCCAAATGCAGCTGCACCTGACTGACCTGCAGCAGCACACAGCTGAGCTGCGCAAACAGCTCACACAACTGCGCCAGTTACAGGTGTGTGTGTGTGTGTGTGTATGTATGTTTTGTGCGTTTGTAAGCCTCATGCAAGTTCTAAAAACTGCTGTGTATTTATATAGATAGATATTATGATGTGTATCAACTCTGACATTAGATTGTATTCTTATTCATTTTAATTATTTATATATTACTAAATAAATGTTTATTTAAAATTTATAATAAATTAATATAAAATATATTTGTTTACATGCATACATATATATATATATATTTTTTTTTTGAATGTTTAATAAATTAATCTATATGAAAATATATTCTTGACTTTAATATTTATTTAATATTTTTATATATATATAATATTTTATGTATTATAATTTATAATATGACATTATAATAATGTTACAGTACTTATATATTTATGCATATTAATTTATAAAATATATAAAATACATATATTATATAACATTTACATAGTATATTAAATGTATAATTTATAAATAATAAATATGAGATATTATTTCTTATTATATTAGAATAATATGTATTTTTATATATATTATATATTGTGTATTATAATTTATTGTACACTAGTGTGTATTATTTTGGGAACAGTTAACTGGTAATATTTAATATTTTAGCTGGAAGGTTTAGAAAACAAATAAATTATATTACTTTTTTTTTTTTTTTGCTGTGTATTTAATTTTGTGCACATGTGGGGATGAAAATATTGCTTGTTGAATAGCAAAACTTTTAACTTTGACATATTCATTGGGGTAAAATGATTATAAATAATGCCTTAAAGAAATAAGTCATTTTATTCACACAAAGCTATGAAATGGCTTCAGAAGACTAAGGAAATAACACATAAATAATACATTTTTATGTTTTTGGAGCATAACAGCCAATTGCATGGGAAATGTGTACTATATGAAAAACATAATCACATTTTAATGTATCTATTCTTTTAGTTCATATCTAACAATATTGTATTCATATATCCAGGTCTGTATATCTGTGTGTCTCACAGTTACAGAATCAGGACTCTGTTCAGGCTTTACTGAGGCAGACAGAGTCTGATTTGGGGATGTGTCTGATCGAGGCGTCTCGCACACAAGAAGATCCATTACAGCGGCAGCGTCTTCTTGTTGAGGAGGAGAGGCTGCGCTACCTTAATGAAGAAGAACTTATTATACAACAACTACAGTGAGCTAAAGCACTTATGCCTCTAAATGAGGACACATGCTGAAAAACAGTGCCGCATATGGTTTGTGTTGGAGGTGATGTGTTTCCTTGTGTTTCCAGTGATCTCGAGCGCTCAGTGGAGGAGATGAGGATGGGGGCGGGGCTTAACCACCACCTGGTGACCGAACAGGAAATAGAACAGAAGAGTCTGGAGCTCAGGAGACTTGGAGAGACGGTCACTGACCTCAAGAGTGAGTGAATGATAAAGAAAGGAATCATCACAGTAGTGATATTACGCCTTTGGTCAGTACATAAATAGTGCATAGTAGTTTTGTGGAGTGTTCTGTAGGCAACATGTTTTTTTGTTTTGTTTTTTGGAAAATGTGGAAATCTCTATAATTCAGCTATAAGCTAATTCTGTGTATTATGTTCTACAATTTATGTGTTTAGATCAGTTCCCCACTTTACAAAGTAAGATGCGTGTTGTGTTGAGGGTGGAGGTGGAAGCCGTCAAGTTTCTGAAAGAGGAACCGCTCCGACTGGAGGCCCTGTTGAAGCGCTGCAGAAACATCACCAATACACTCACTTTACTTCGAAGGTAACGCACACAAACACGTAACCATTCACTCCTGTTCGTTCTCTAGTGGCATGCATAAAGCATTCCTCAGTGTGTGTTTGTGTACAGGCAGGTATCAGAAGGTGTGTGGAGGACACCCAATGACTTCAGTAGTTCAGTTTCCAGCGCGAGTGACGCTGACTTCAGCAGGAGCTCTGATCTAGATATTCTCAACAGCCCTTCTCTAAATCTGCCCGACCTAGGGGGCACCTTATCAGCCACTGCCACTCTTTCTGCCTCCCTGGGCACTAATACCACAAATCCTGGCCTGACGAGTGCTTCTAGTATAGGTAAACACCAGTTTTACATTCTATTTGACATGCTGAATTATTTAAGGAGTAGTTCACCTAAAAATGAAAATTAACTCACCCTCAGGTCATCAAAGATATAGATGAGTTTGTTTCTTCATTAGAACAAATTTGGAGAAATTTAACACAATTTATCACTTGCTCACCAATGGATGCTCTGCAGTGAATGGGTGCCGTCAAAATGAGAGTACAAACAGCTGATAAAAACATCACAATAATCCACAAGTAATCTATACCACTCCAGTCCATCAATTAACATCTTACGAAGATAAAAGCTGCATGTTTGTGTTTTTATCAACTGTTTGGACTCTCATTCTGACGGCACCCATTCACTGCAGGGGATCCACTGGTGAGCAAGTGATGTAATGTTACATTTCTCCAAATCTGGTCTGATAAAGAAACAAACTCATCTACATCTGGGATGGCATAAGGGTGAATAAATTTACAGCACATTTTAATGGTGACCTATTCCTTTAACTACAACAAATTTTGGGAACATTTATTGGTTGGTGCACGCTGGATCACTTATTCATTGATTTATTGATTTTAGGAGGCACCACTAGTCTATCTAACGTGCTCGGCTCCTCTGTTGGTGCCAGTATGAGTATCTGTGGTATTCCTGGCAGCACCACGCTGGGTAACTGGCTGGCAGGAGCCGGGGCAACAGATCCCATCATGCCTGAACTGGACGGCACCTCCACAGGTCCAATAAAGACCAGTGGCTTGGAAGACTTGCCCGCACGCAGAGAATCTGACAAAGGAGTGTCTGTGGAGGTCCGACTGGTAATGAACACACTTAATTTTCATATTTGTGTTTTCACGGATGTCATAAAGGATGTGAATATTTACCGAAGGCTGACAGACAAGTGTTTTTGAGGGTTTAAATATAATAATAATAATAATAATAATAATAATAATATTAATAAAAACAACAACAATAATAAAAATATTTTTTTATTATAAATATATGTTGTATAATATTTTATATATTTTTTGGTTTTGGTATTTTTTTATTGTGGTTTTTTAGAGATGTGAGTTTTTTAAAAGTACTATAGAGATAATCAAATAAATGTATTTATTTAATAAATTTACATTAATATAAAAATTTTAAAAGGTTTAAATTATTTTGCTAACTTTAGCCTTTTCCTCTTTTCAAAACCCAGTACTCATGCATCACATCCCTGGTTGATATTTATTTAAAGTTTGGGAACCTCTGTGTGATGTGTGTGTGTGTGTCTTTAGGCTGCAGAGCGAGATTGGGAGGAGAAGAGAGCCAGTTTGACTCAGTTCAGCGCTCAAGACATCAATCGTCTGCTGGAGGAAACTCAGGCTGAGCTGATGAAGGCCATTCCAGATCTAGACTTCGCCGCCAAGCAGATCACGAAACCGGCTGTACCGCCAAAACCCCAGCTGTCCTCCCTCCCAGCGCCTGGCTCAACATCCTCCACTCCTAGCTTAACACCTGAACATCAGCCCAGCAAAACCCCACCAAAACCACCCAGCAAAGACGGCATCCCACGCAGGGGATCAGGTGAGGTTTCATTATCGTTGTGCCAAGAACTACAGGAACTGCCTTGTGATTTTGGCTATATTGTTTTTATGATTCCACTGATCATTAGACAAATGAATAGGTTTATTGATTGATTTGATTGATTGATCAGGGGAGTTGACAGTGCCACGGTATCGTACAGAGAAGCCGTCCAAGTCTCCACCCCCTCCTCCTCCGCGAAGAAGTTTCCCATCAGGCCTTGGGCTCACTACCAACAGCAGTGGAGAAGTTATCACCATAAACAAGAGTGTGAAGGTGAACCACAATTTTCAAAAGTTAAGCATTTTTGTATATCTACTGAATGTTAGGTGATGCTGTCTTAAAATTTTTCAGGCACGTTAAGGGCATGCTGTCGATTATTTTAACCAAATTTTGTGAGAATACATTAAAGCATTTAAAAAATAGAATAGTTTGCAACAAATTTCAAAATGGATCACAGGCAACATTCATCCAATCCTGGCAAAATTTGTATCAATGGATTCAGCATGATCCAAGGGATACAAAAAGCTGTGATTTTCTGACTTTTTTTTAAAGTTATAAGCAAAAATAGCCAATTTTCGGACTCATGACCTGTAGGTGGCACTGTTCCCAAATTTAGCTTGTACTCTCAGATCATAGTGCTAAAGAAGTGTGTCAAGTTTTGTTTCAATAGATCAAATTTTGTCAAGATATAGCATCTAATGTATTCTCTTCTATATATTCTAATTTTGGGTCAAAATCGTTAGACTCACATGATCATAACTTTTGAACATTGATCTCATGACCTGTAGTTGGCGCTGTTCCCAAATTTGGCATGTACTCTCAGATCATGATGCTGATGAAGTGTACCATGTTTCAATTCAATAGATCTAAGTTTTGCCAATATATAGCATCTGTTCAATATATACATTTTAATTTTGGGTCAAAAATCACTAGACTCACATAATCATAAATTTTCAACACTGTTCTCAAGACCTGTAGTTGGTTCTGTTCCCAAATTTGGCATGGACCGTCAGATCATAGTGCTAAAGAAGTGTGCCAAGTTTTGTTTCAATAGATAATTGTTTTTCAAGATATAGCATCTATTTTCTTCTATATATTCTAATTTTGTGTCAGAATCATTAGATTCACTTTATCATAACTTTTCAATACCGATCTCATGACCTGTAGTTGGCATTGTTCCCAAATTTGGCATGTACCCTCAGATCATGGTGCTGATAAGGTGTACCAAGTTTTGTTTAAATAGATCTAAGTTTTGCCAAGATATAGCATCTATTCCATCTATACATTTTAATTTTGGATCAAAAATCACTAGACTCACATCATCATAACTTTTAAGCATTAATCTCATGACCTGTAGTTGGTGTTGTTCCTAAATTTGGCATATACCCTCAGATCATAGTGCTGATGAAGTGTGCCAACTTTCATTTCGATAGATTGAAGTTTTGCCAAGATACAGCATGTATTGTTTTCTTTATATAAAAATTTTGGTCAAAATAATTAGATTTACGTCATCGTAACAAAAAGGAAAATCAAAACTCTGTTCAGTCATTTCTGTTGTGTAAACTTATCATCTGAACTAGTTTGGTGATAATTGAACTACATTTCAAAGAGTAGTAGCTTAGTAACAAATTCAAATGTTTTTGTTATAAGCAGTTACAAAATAATTTGTACTTGATTGGCTGTTAACTGTAAATTAAAGCTATCTTTCCATTGCTGCAGCTGTTAATATTTCTTGTGCTTCATATCTTGCAGTGCCTGCAGATATTTATTAGGTTTCTCTTTCATACCCATATTATTTTTGTAGAAATTGGAGAAGAAGGAGAACAGAGATGAGGCTGAAGTACCGACTCAATCCCAGACGCCTCCAGTCAAACTAAGACGTCCATCGACCTCCGATGGGCCCCGACCGTCCTCCACACCTCCGGTCATCGCTGCTTCTGGAATGAAGGAAGATGAGGATGAAGATGAGAAGATAATGGCAGAGCTGGAGGTAAAAAGCTGATATACTTTTATAAAAATATTATTCTTATCACCATGTATCTACATATAGGATGACACTGAGGGACATTAACTCATTCCTGATTGGTCTGTTATTCAGTAAATTGATAAGAAAGCATTTTTCACAGATTTGGAAATAATGTGTTGTTCATTTTCCTCCAAACCTAAACATGTCAATGCACTAATCCACACACAACAACACGACAGGCATTTCAGAGAGCCCCAGTGAGACTGAGGGTCAGTGCTGAGGCCCAAAGCCCGGCTGAGGCCACTCCTAACAGTGTTGACAGGACAGGCCAGTGGATCAGCAACTCTCTGTGGAGAGAGGTAACGTGTTACCTGCCAGTCCTTCCTCTCAGGCCTCCCTATAACTTCTGGCATTGAGGTTTTTTCTGAACCTTACTAATGCACTCTGACACAAAACCTATTAATCTGTCATCTCTTTAAGTCTTTAACCAGCTGTGCTACTGCATGTTATTAGACGGCTTGAATGAGGTCTGGTATTGAAACCCGGCTATAAAAACCCATTGGGAAATAAACGTTTTCCTAACATTTTTCTAACAAGTGATTCTTGACTTGTTATATGTGATATGTGAAAGTCTCTTTCCACCTCAGAGATTTTATAGATTCTAAAAAAATCTTTTTACAATATAATATAATTTTATAATATATTATATTTGAAATAATAGTAAATAAAGCAATTAAGCATTAAGAAATGAAATATTATGCAATCATTTTTTACTTAATATTGTTATTATTAAATAAACATTAAATTGAATATTAGTCATTTAATTTAGTTTAGTATTATATTATATTATTAAAACTATTAAGTATGATACTGTATAATGATGATCATATTTACAGTATTAATAATTATAATTTATTTGTAATTAATAATAGTGTAATAACTATAAATGTCATTATAAATAATTATGCATATTATAAACACACTATTATAAATATACGTTATGAAATTATTAAATATTATGAAATAAAACAGTTATATCAAAAATGCTATTGCTTTATCTAAATTGCTTTAATTGATAATATATTATAGAATATTAAGCAATACAATTTTATATTTTCTAATATGTATTATTATTATTATTATTAATTTTATGTTTTACAATGTGACTATTTCTTAATTTGAACTCTCTCACAATTATTTTTATTTTGACACTTAGGTGAAAAAGAGCTTCCATACTTAAAACCAGTAGGGTCAAGACATTAGGAGTTTAAGATATCTCTCATAATTTTGTATGCAAAGTCAAACATTTCCTCAAAGAAAGAAAAAAAAAGAAAAGAAAAAAAGCTAAATATGTTTAAAAAATAGCATCTCTGTAAAAGCAAAATGTACACGCAAATTATTATTGTATCTATAATTTTTTACAGATATAACATTCTATTTTCACTTGTTTTCTTTTGAAGCTAAGCTGTTGGAATAAACAGTGTTATATCAGTCAAGGTCATCTCTTCTTCTCCCTCTCTCTCGCTCTCTCTCTGTCTTTTGTTGTCAAGCTGTGCCTCTTCTGCACAGTGACAGTAATGTTGTGACACTGTGGTAACAAATCAATTTTAACAAGCTTAAAGTCTTTAAAGCAAAACCTTCAAGAGCCAATAACAAACAGACAAAACACAAAGCGTGTCAGCTACTGCGGTCTAAATGAACTGCTGACTTTACCCACTCATCAGTCTCGACAGCTTTTCCATACACTATATGTTTCTTAACTATGTCCTTGCCTCATTTTCACTCGTTCTGTTTACTGTATCGACAAGCCATTTGTTACAGGAAACTATAGCGTAACTGACCAGTGAATTCAGGATGTCTGAAGAAGAAAACTGGTCATTATCATCTGAGATATCTGGACAGCCTGTGTCTGTATATGTGTGTGTGTGTGTGTGTATCTTGTCAGCCTGCAGAGATGTATTGTGATGAGTACTACTAATGTCTCACAATGAAAGAAGTGTGAAAGAGTGCTAATATCAGCTTTTCTCACACACATGCAGGGTGTCAGTCAACACTACTGCTGCATGCTGATCTGTAGAGATTCCCTCTGTCTCTTTCTTTCATTCAGTTAGTGTTTCTATTTCTGTTTCTTGGCTCTGATCCAAAACCTAGCGAACTGCTTCTCTGTCTACATATGCAGCAACTGAACCGGACTGTAATGGATTAGGACGCTAAGCTAATGGCATAATGTGTAGTACAGACAAATATACATGAAATGGTGTCATTTCAATTAGACATATTTATTGTCTTTTGGTTTAATAAATTTGTATTTTATTTTGTAATATTGTAATCCAGCTGCCATTAAAATCGGGGAAAATATCCCAAAAGCTTACAATAACAGTGTCACACTCACATATTTTTAATGTGTTTTTAAAGCTTTCTTAATTGCTTTATTTAGTAGTATTATATAATATTAAATAAATCAATTAAGTTTTTATCTATTAAGGATTATATAATAATTATAATTTATTTAATAATAATAATAATAATAAACAATATCAATAAATGACTACTAATGTTATTAATATTTACACTATTATTATTATTAATTAAAATAACATAGCACACGTAACATATTATTATGTCTCACATTGTAAATAATAGTTTTTGTTTCTTATTAAATAATATTATATAATAATAATAAAGCAACTAACAATTAAGCAGTATTACTAAGTGTCAATTATTATTATTATAATATTAGAATTTAATAATAATAATAATAATAATAATAATAATAAATTAATACATTAATACTGTTAGTTAATATTATGCTTATTTCTCATATGGTAACAAAATGAACTATAATTATAATAGTCAGTATTAATAATAATAAATGAATTATTGATAATTATTATTATCAGTTAATAATATTTGCATTATTGTTATTTTTCTCACATTGTAACTTTATATTTTTATATTTATTATTATATAGTATTATATAATAAGGCGATTAAGTAAATAATAAAATACAATTATATATAATAATAACAACCATTTATTAATAGTCAATATTAATAATAATAATAATTTGTTAATAATAATAATAATTATTATTATTCTTGTTAGTACTTATATTATTATTATTTATATGGACTTCCATTCCACTATCAGCTTACAAGTTGGAACAAGACATTGGAGGTTTATGATATTTAAAAGTGACATGTTTCCTTAAAGCAATCAAAAACATAATGCAACTCTCACATATTCTTCAGCCTTCATTTTCATCGGGATTCAGCTCACTGGGTTTTGGAGCAGAGCTTTCATCGTGACGCTCTTCTTCCAGCAAACGTGAATTATTCAAACTCAGTCCCATGACTTAAACAAACATGGTCATTTTCCAGCCCAGCCCAGCCTGCTGTTGTTTATTCATGTTTGTTCTCTCTGGTTCTCAGCCTGTAGGCACTCCTCCGGGCTCCGCCAAACTGGTGCAGCCGTCTGCGGCGTCACGTCTGCGGCACCTGCAGCAGAGCAGCCTGGAGCGCAGGAGCAGGAAACAGCAGGAGGAATTCCCAAAGCTCCAGCAGGGTCAGCAGCAGGTATTCCACTTCTAACAATAGCTGCATCCTGCTATCGGCTGACTTACGCTCGCTCTCGCTGACTTTACCTCTGCTCTGCACTAAAAGGCACTCGTTCAGTGCAAACTCATCCGTCGACTCCAATGACTGTAACACTTGCAGCCGAGCACGCACTTCCATGTAAGCTGCTATGTCTCCCAGTGCTGCACAGATGTTATGGTTTTCCACTGTGCGATGGGGTTCAGTATGCACAAGTCCTCTGATTTCCCCATATGCTCACAGATTATGTATTTTTCTCTTCCATGCCACATGAACTATTCTTCCAGAACAACAAAATGGAACAGTATAGTGTATCACAATGCCAGGGAAAGACACCAAATTTCTCTCTCGATTTGTAGCTTGTTTCCACTCTAGGAGGAAAAAGTAGACATTTAGGCCTGGAATTTATGTTACATAAGTACACAGATGCGAAGGCAGTGTTCACATACGCTAACATCATTCAAAGTTTTGGGGTTGCTTAGCTTAAAAAATCTCTTTGGCTCACCAAGGCTGCATTTCTTTGATCTTTATTGTAATATTGTGAAATATTGTTACAAATTAAATAAGCTGTTTTCTGTTTAAATATGCTTTAAAATGTAATTTATTCTTGTGATGCAAAGCTGAATTTTCAGCATCATTACTCCAGTCTTCAGTGTCACATGATCCTCCAGAAATCATTCTTAAATGCAGATTTGCTGCTCAAGAAGCATTTCTTATTATTAGCAATGTTGAAAACAATTGTGCTGCTTCATATTTTTGTGGAAACTGTAATATGCTTCTGTTTTCAGGATTCTTTTATGAATAGAAAGTTCAATAGAACTGCATTTATTTGACTTAGAACTATGAAATAATAAGTGTCTTTACAGTCACTTTTGTTCAATTTAATGCATCCTTGATGAATAAAAGTATTAATTTATTTCAGAAAAAGGTACCCCAAAACTTTTAAACTGTAGTGTACTTGCGTAAATTATTTTTCAGGCCTTAATGTCCTTAAATATTTCAGAGACTAATTAAGACTAATGTCAGCTAATGATGCCAGCTAATCGGCAAACTGATGTCCCTGTCCTTGTGCCATTTTTGAGTTTTCCTGTAAGTCTCTTTCACTCTTTGTCTATAATCTTTAAGGAACTATACTGGTCTGAAGCACTACATTTTGATGAGTACTCAAGCTGTCAGATCCCAGCCGAAAGAAGCTTTAGTGCTGTTCTTATGACAGGACAGGTCAAGGTGAGATGGCATGCGTGACCTAGATACTTTCTGACATTGTCACTGTGATGCTTTAATGTGTCAAAGCTTTTGAAAGATCGGTTGGAAAAGAGAAGAAATTGGAGATGAGACGTGTGCTTTGATCATGGTCAGGTTTGGCTAGCTACCAATCTGGAAAAAAGGCATTTATATAAGGCATATATGTGTTGAAGTGAACATGAAATGACTCTTTTTTTTTTTTTTTTTCATTTTACTTTCTTAATCTGACATATTTATGGGGGGAAATGGTTGAGATTCTGTCCATAGGAATTGATTGGATTGTAAAAAGTGGGTGATCTATAGCAGAATAAGGAGATTTTTTTTTTTTTTGGAATAATGCATACTAAATCATGGACAAAAGAACCAGGAATGTGTATTAGGAGAGTAAATAGGGTCAATTTTGATTTTGATTTATGCTTATTTCACACAAAACGGCTACACTGTGGACAAAAAGACCAGGAATGTATACTGAGAAATTAAATAGGGTCAATTTTGACACAAGGCAGCAAAATCATGGATAAAAAGACAGGGAAGATGTGTTAGAAAAGTAAACAGGGTGAATTTTGATTTTACTTTATGCTTACGCTTTATGCACACAAAACAGCTAAACTATGAAGAAACAGCTGAATCAAAATAGATAAAATGACTAAAAATGTGTTTTTAAAAAGTAAATAAGATCAGTTTTGATTTCACTTCACGCTTATAAACAGCTTCTCATTTAAAATCACTTAACGGTAAGAGGATAATTTGATCAAATAATGTATAGAAGAGTGAAGGGGAAAGGTAAGCCTGCAGTGTTCCTGTAGTGTTGCACAGTCTCTATCTATCAGGGCGATTCACAAAGTCAGCGCTCCCCAAAATCCAACCCGAAAGAACAAGATTTTGTGCAAACCCTGAGGGAGGGAAGTGAAAAACTGGGTGGAAAGACAGAGAAAAGTAAGAGATGAGACGGTGAGGTTTGGTTTCTGCCGTCTCTCTCTCTCTCAGTCCTGCGGGGTTAATCGACAGACTATTAGCTCAGCATAAGCTCAGAGTTAGCCCGGCCCGCTGCAGACTGTCTGATGCACTCCAGGGGCAAATTAATGTCTCCAAATTGAAAATAGTGAATCTTTTAATTGGCAGTGACATGACTGCAAGATAAGATGTTTTACAGACAAGCCAGTTAAAGGAAAAGATTACCTAAAAAGGACAACTGTCATTTTCCCACCCTCATGCCATGCATGACTTTCTTTCTTTTGTTGATGAAGAAATTAGATATTTGTAAGAATGTTCGAGCTACTGTTTTGAAGGGGATTTTTATTGACAGGCTTCAAAAAGGACCAAACTATGGAAGCCTATGAAAAAAAAAAAAAAATTTAAAAGGTAATTGCAACTTTATATCTCACCATTCTGACTTTTTGCTCGCAATTCTGATAAAAAAAGTAAAAATTGTGAGATACACATTTGCAAGAAAAAAAAGTAGAGAGTTGTGAGATTTTTATTTTTAATTGGGTGGTGAAAACAAAGCAAAAAAAAAAACTTTTGGGAGACGTAGACTCAGAATTCAGTGACAAAAAAAAAAAAAGAAAAAAATCAGAATTTCAAGAACTAAGGAATTTAAACATAATTTAGAGAAAAACATTAGAATTGCAAGAATTTAGAGAAAAAAGTCAAAATTGTGACGTGAACTCAGAACTCAGAGAAAAACATTCCAAACTGCAAAATTAAAATTTCAGAGAAAATTCAGAGAAAAACATCAGAATTGGGAGATGTAAACTCATAATTTAGAGAATTTTTTTTTTTAATGCAAGATTTAAACTCAGAATTCAGAGAAAAAAGTTTAGGAAAAAAAGTCTGAATTATGAAATATCGCAAATAACCTTGTGGAGGAAATATGTGGTGTAAATATACACTTTGAATGTAGTAACGAGTGTTTGGATGAGGGTTTGTATGTGGGTTTTTGTATGTGGTTTTGTGGTTTGGTTTCATTGTGTTGTTGTTAGGGATTCCTGTCTGTCACCGAGTGTTTCTAAGGCACAGACTCAGAGGATTAAACAGACAATCACCGTGGCAACCGTGGAATGAGGCAAGCAACCCCTCTATAGCAACCATTGGAGACGGTGATACCTGCATTCCCACACATTTAGAAACTGCTGCTGCTCACTTGATCAGATTTAATTCAGCTAAATAACTGTTTGTGGTTACTAGCATGCATTCCTGTAGCTCAAACAGCACAGCATTACAAACACCAGGTGGGTTTGATTCCCAGGGAATGCAGGAAATTATAAGAAAGTGTAGAATTATTTGGATAAAGCATAAATGTAGTGGTATACTGTATGCTGACTGAATTCAAATCTGTCAAGAAAACCAAAATATTATTCTAAAAAGTCACAGCTGATAACACTTGTTTATTAGTCAAGATGAGCGCATAACATAAAAGCACATAGAATTTTATGCAGCAAAAATTGTGTCATACGGTAGCAATTGTTATTTAGTATTGTTTATATGAATATAGTATTTAATAATATTTTGAATGAGCTTTTACTATTTTATATTCAGTTTTCATTTTAAATTTATTTTAAGTTTTAGTAATTTTATTGTGGTTTTTTTTCAGCTTTTTTTTTATTCAGCTTAAATTTTTTATTTAATTTTTTATTTTGGTACTTCAATATTTTCAAACTTTTTTATTTCAGTTATAATGTAATGCAATATCTCTTAAACCAAAAAACAAAGAAACTTTTTTTATATATATTTCTCTTTGACTGTATTTTCATTTTAGTTTAGTTTTAGTCATTTTAGTACTTCAATTTATTATTAAACTTTTTACAATTTTATTTCAGCCTTTAATGGGTCTAATTAATTTTTTTTATATTTAGTTTTTGTCGCTTTAGTACTTCAATTTATTATTCAGCTTCTATATATATATATATATATATATATATATATATATATATATATATATATATATATATATATATATATATCACCCTGTAATGGCCCTATTTTAGTCTATTTAAGCATTTTAGTACTTCAATTTATTATTTAATTTTGTATTTAATTTATTATTTTTATTTTCAGACAGAAAGATTTTTAATAGTGTTAGTTATAGGACACTACTGCCATTTGCAGACGTACCCCACTGTATGCTACAGAAACATCTCTCTACAGAAACCTTGTGAATTCAGTTCAAGCACTTTACACAGTGTTCAACCAGTGTTTGTGATGAACAGCATGTCTGTAAGTGAGCTGGAAGTGTGCACTTAATAGTACTCTGTCTATTTGCTTTAAACCAGATATACTAACTAAATTAGTTTTGTCGTAGCTAGTGAGTGATTAAAGACGCAGCTAAAGACAGCAGTACTGTACAAGCCAGAGTCTGTTCTCTAAAGGCACGTACACATTAGTTTTCTTCTAATACCCTTCTGGAAGGGCCTCTAATCTTCCCTCGACTGTGTGCGCACTCAGGCAGCTGCCTTGATTAGCGCCAACAGCAGATCACTCTGGTCTGTATGCTTCACTGCGGTCTCAGCAACAACAGGACACAGTTCCCAGTCATCAGTCAATGCCCAAGAACTCCGGCTTTGTTCCCAGGCAAAGATCTGGCTAATTTGGCACAGCACAGAATGCGGCAGGCCGTCATCTCCCGGAAAGAGAGTCATCGCTTGGGCTTAATGGGAGGTCTGTGCCATGAATCGGACAACAGACTGTATGGCTGCTCGCTCTGCTGACCATTTTGGCTCGGCGAGGGCAAACACAGAAGGCTGTGAAGATGCAGTGTTTGAAGGGATTGTTTATTCTTGAAAGGTCAAATTGTTTGCTGGCCCTGAGTGAGAGATGGGAGTGTTTGTGTGTCATTTTCTGGGCATCTTTCAGCGGTTTGTTTGCGTCCCAGGGGTGTTGAAGGACTTTGCTGTAGATGTTTAATAAGGTGAATGAAATCGTGCTTGCTGAGACGCTCTCAGCGCTGCGTTCTCTGAGTGTCCTCAAACAAACTGAGCGCGGTGGGAAGCAGTGAGGTGGAAAAATGATTCAGCCTGATTTTCTGAGTGGAGTCGGCACTGCTGTTGTGCACTTTTGAGCTTAGTTTGCTCATTTGTTAGTGAATACTTTATTTACATACTCAAAAGTGTTTTTGAAAGAAGCCTATGCTCACTGAAGCTGCATTTCTTTGATAAAAATACTGTAAAAACAGTGATATTGTGAAATATTATCACCATTAAAAACTATTTCCAATAGCAAATTTATTCCTGTAATTGAAGATGAATTTTCAGCATCAGTGTCACATGATCCTCCAGAAATCATTTTAATATGCAGATTTGCTGCTAAGTTATTACCAGTTATTACTAGTTCTATTCTATTACTAGTTATTATCAGTGTTGAAAAATCAATGTTTTTGCTGCTTTATACATACATACACACATACATAGATATATATATATATATATATATATATATAGATATATATATATATATATATCTATATTATATATATATATATAGTGATACATTTTTCCTTGAATGGAAAGTTCAAAAGAACAGCATTTATTTGAAATTGATTTTTTTTTGTAACATTATAAATGGCTACTAATTTTGATGATTTTAATGATTAATTTATCCCAACAGTTTTTCATTACTGATGATAAATGTTTCATGAGCAGCAAATCAGCATATTAGAATGATTTCTGAAGAATCACATGACACTGAAGACTGGAGTAAGGATGCTGAAAATTCAGCTTTGCTTCACAGAAATAAATTAAATTTTCAAATATATTCAAATAGAATACAGTTATTTTAAATTATTATAATATTTCAGAATTTTACTCTTTTTTTTTTTTCTCAAATAAATCCAACCTTGGTGAGCAGACAGAAAGAGACTTTCAAAAACTTGCAACCTTTATTCCAAACTTTTATGGCAAATAATTATTTTATCAGAGTAAAATACAAGGCTTTCCAGCACAGTTCTACAGAAATAGCTTGCTTGCTTTTGCGGTTGCAGCTAGTTTAAGAACTTAAATTAGAATGATTTCATTTTCTATCATCAGCCTCAGTAGGTGGGTAAATTTTGGTGCATTTTCACATATTGTGAATATAGTTGCTCCTCTGCTGGTGGCATAGTTAATATCTCTCTGCCCTTCACCAGACAATAATTTAAATCAAAATCCGAATATTAACGTGATCACAGATGGTGTATCTGCCTCTTTATCACCCTGTACCCGAGCACACTGATATATCTCATACTTCATATCAAGCAGTTATTTTAGTATTATTTATATATTATAGTAATTATGAATATTTAGTTTTAGCTTCTTTTTTTATATTTTATGTTTCATGTTAGTTTTAGTTATTTTTTATGACAAGCTTCAGCTGATTTTTGTTACTTTTCAATCAAAATTTTCTTGTAATATTTATATTTTATTTGATTTCAGTTTTATTTCAATGACACATTTTTAATAGTGTATTTTTTTTAGTTTAAAGTCCAATATGTTCATACTATTTAGCTACTTTGAATTGATCATCTCAAAACCATGCCTGTTTTAATGTTGACTATCAGTGTAACTCTGAGGAAAGACTGTCTCCTGGTGGACATTATATGTATAACAAAAGGAGGATGGCAAAGGCACTAGTCTCTCTCATAAATGTTTAGTGGGCACATTAGAAATGACAATGCACTGATTATTCTTTCTTTTCTCTTCTCTTATCCACTCACCTGTCCTAACTTGCTTGTAATTTATCCCAAGTCCATCCTTTCCTGACCTCTTCTTATTATGCTGAGGTTATAATAGCCCAGCGCCTGTATTTTTGACATATATATTGTTAAGACTAGCCCTATCTATCCCTGCAGTCCTGCACTAATTTCATAAAGGAAGGAAAGATATTTTTACTCCGATTTCCTTTTCTGCCTCACGGCCTCAGATTTTCTTAGCATTGCCAATCATTTTTTGTACCGGCAATGTTGACTATCAGCCTCCAAGTACTGCCCTGAGTGGTCCTACATGCCCCCCTCTTTACCCTGAGATCTGATCCTGTCTAAGGTGAACGCTTCCATGGCAGCGGTGACCCTAGAAACCAGAGGAAGCACAGGTGACCTCTGAGTCTAAATCATCTCCCAGCTAAAGCACAACGCTTCAGTACTGAAGAGCTCTGATGAAGGTACGAGTCTAATTGTAATTTCATAGTAAAACTGCCAATGGATGCAAATAGCAGCCAGTATATGTACATTGAATAAACAATTTAGATTATATATGGTTAAAGTTAAAATAAATAAATAAATATATATATATATATAAAGCGGTTACAATCTCCTATGTAAACAAACCTATGGCAATATATTTGAAAATATTTTAGGGTGAATCTCATTAAAACATGCACAGATCACATATCATTGCAAAATTTAATAATAAATGTTACATGTGACACTGAAGGCTGGAGTAATGATGCTGAAAATTCAGCTTTGCATCACAGGAATAATTTTTTTTTTAAAGTATATTCAAAAGTATATAATTATCAAATTATATAAACTATTATTTTAAGTTGTAATAATATTTCACAATATTACTGTTTTTTCTGTATTTTTGATCAAATAAATGCAGGCTTGATGAGCAGAAGAGACTTCTTTCAAAAACATTAAAAATAGTAATGTTTCCAAACTTTTGACCTGTACTGTATATATGATTAATATATATTTGAAGTCTAAACAAGTAGATTCTAGCCCCAAAAAAACTCTTAAAACTACATTCTGTGACACATAATTTATTATTTCTTTGTTTTTATTTATTCTGAGGTGACATATGACATGTTTTCGACAGGTTTTATGAGATTCGCCCTTTAGCTAATATGTAGTTTGGGTCAGGTTTAAATAGAAAAATAGAAAATTAGAAATAATCTTAGCAGACTTGACGTTCTGTAAAGAAAATTCAACCCATATATATCTTCAGCACAACTAAATAATTACTTTCAGAGTTAAATAGTAAAAGCAACTGACAGATAATCGGTAAATATTTATCAAGTATAAGCTAGATGTTTTATATAAGATTAGCTTTTGTATTTTTATACTAAAAAAGGGAGAATGTGTTAACATTAGATAGCATGAGGTACATGCCTTATCCAAATTCATACTGTATGACTTGTTGAACTGAAGAATGAAGCCTGGGATCTATTATGTGAAACGAATCAGTTTTCTATGTGTTTCCCCCAGTGGATCTGAAGTGTGAGAGCAGCTTTCATTTCAAAGCATATATTTTGTTACGTAACATTTGACAGCACATTACACTGTACGTGTGAAGCACTTTGTGTCACTGGGATGTATTAGCAACTTATGATAAATAACCAGTTGCCAGTGAATAATAAATTGCTATTGACTGTTTAGATCAATATTCTCATTCATATTTAATGGATCCCCAAGTGTTTGCAAACAACTGCCCCACTGCCATTGTTTCCCCATTTTCTGCTGAAACATATATAGCTACAGTAAATGTATAAGATGCTATAGTTTGGTTTGGTGGTCGTGTCCATCAGATGCCTGATACATACCTCATAACTTTCTTTTTCGTGTCTTAAAAGGACTTCATTGAAGTAGAATAGACCCAAACTCTGATGCGACACACATCCGAGCACCATATGCTGTGTTAAAACACTGAGAAACGTCCAAAATACATGTACAGAGAAACTGTGGAACTGTATATAAACTGTATGATCATGGATATGTTCATTTAGGGTATTTTTTGTAAGCTTTTTTTTCTACCAAAAGCGTTTGAGAGATCTGAACTGCATGTAGATATCCTCTCAAAGTCTGCATGCAGAATCCTCTCTCTGTAAGTTCTGTTTACAAGTGTAAGATAGATGGATTTCTGTATTAATAAAGAGATTTTTTTTAAATAAATATAGTTGTATGTGAGTAGACGGGTCAATCGGATCCTATTCACTGTTGTCTGATCTGTAATAAACCATCTATCTCCACACAGGCATTCCGAATTTAACGTCCAAAAAAGAAAAACATTTTTCATTAATGCAACATATAGAATGTATATAAATCTATCAATGACTTCTTGTGATAAAACAATAACAGTGTGAATGCAATGTTGACCAATAAAAATATATCTATATGGAAATGTTATAATGAAAAAGTTGTTTTAATGTTGAAAAAACCCTCTTCTGGTTGTGTATGTACAAGAGACTGTTGGTTTTGAATGTTCTTGTGCTGTTTTTGTGACTATTAAAGTGAATATCTTCTACTACAGCTTGTCTTGTGCGCTAATTGTAAATACAGAAATGATGTACTTTTTTGTAATTGTAAATGCCATTTTTTATCCAGTATAAAATCTTTATTATGTCATATGCAGAAAGAAATAAAACGAATTCATATGAAAAAAAAATATATACACATACTTGACAAAGCTAGTTTTCAGTAGTTGGTGTATAGTAAGCATTTCAAGAATACATGTTAAGATCAGTACAGTGTCAAAATGAAGCTGAAGATCGAATTAGAGTTAATCTTATGAAACCTGTCAGGAACATGTCATATTTCACCTAAACATTAAAAGAAAATTATAAGGAATTACTGTTCATTTTTTTATTATTTTTGATAAGTCAAATTCTTAAAATTTCTCCTTTTTTCATTAACTTTGGAGCAAAATATGAAATATAAAAGAACATTCAAAAAAATTTTTTTTTTTTACTTTTTTTTTTTTTTTACATGTTTGAAATCTAATTTCTTAAATATTTTTTTAAATTTGGAGGAAAAATATCAAATTTGCATGTTCACATTTTTTAAAGTTTTTTCTTCCTTTTAATTTTGGTGCGAAATATGAAATATGCAAGAACGTTCAAATTCTTCAAATTTCTTTAATTAATTTAACACATGTTCAGATTCTATAAATGTCTTAATTTTTTTCATTAATTTTGGAGCAAATTATGAACTATAAAAGAACGTTCAATTTTATTATTTTTTTACATTTTTGGGCGAAGTATGAAATATGCAAACACATTCGAAATCTTCAAATTTCTTAAATATTTTTTTTTTTTTTAATTTGGGGGCAAAATATAAAATATGCATGTTCACATTTTTTAAAGTTATTTTTGCTTTTAATTTTGGCGCAAAGTATGAAATATGCAAGCACATTCAAATTCTTCAAATTTCTTTTTAAATTTTGGGGTGAAATAAGAAATATACAACCACATGTACAAATTCTTTAAATTTCTTTCTTTTTTTCTATTAATTTTGGGGCAAAATTATAAATATGCAAGCACATGTTCGGATTTTTCAAATTTCTTTTTTTCCTTTAAATTTTGGTGCAAAGTATCAAATACGTAAGTATATTCAAACTTTTTAATTTCTTTTTTAAATTTTGGGCTGAAATATGAAATATACAAGCATGTTAAAAAAATTTATTTCTATTTTTCTCTTTAATTTTGATGCAGAGTATTAAATATACAAGCATGTTCAAATTCTTCACATTTCTTACATTTTGGGGTGAGATATGAAATATACAAGCACACATTTCTGAAAGGTTTCTTGAGATTGACCAAAAAGTTGTTAGTTAAATTGTACATAAATAGTTGAGCTTTTATAATTTAGATACAAATAGCTTAATGTCGCTGTTTAAATATTTCTTGTAAACTGTTTTGGCTTCATGTGTAATGTGAGTTCATCTCAGGATGCTTTGAGCTGTGTGTGCTTCACAGAGAGATGTCGGACGACACCGGAAGCTGCTGAGCTGGTTTCCATTTGGCGCTTCGTCTTGCTCCGTCTGCTCTGATGTACGGCTGGTTTTCCTCAAAAATCTACACACACACACACACACACACACACACACACACACACACACACAGTCAGAAACCCCCATGATGAAGATATCTGAAGATTTTTGAGCTTTTCAAAAACTTGAAAAAAAGGGAAACATCAGAGATCTACACGGAGGAACTGACGGAGGCGCTTGCAGGAAGCTGAGTGTTACAGAAGAGCAATATCTTCAGAGACAGAAGAGAGGAAATGAGAGACAGTTATAAAGCAGAAGTCCCATCGCAGAAACCCGAATCACAGAGCAGGCGAGACGAGAAGAGAGGAAATGAGAGACAGTTATAAAGCAGAAGTCCCATCGCAGAAACCCGAATCACAGAGCAGGCGAGGTGACAGGAGAGAGCCAGAGCTGAGAACCAGACAGAGAGAGCGTGCAGAGAGAAACGTTACAGGAATGAAGACAGGCAGACTAAATACACAATATAGAACATCAGAATGAATGAAATTACAGACAAAATGATTGAAGACAGAAATAGAATAGGCGAAAAATCCCAAGAAGCACAAGGAGGAGCGATGAACACTGGCCTAATTGAATTTTATATCAATGTACAGTTAGGCTAATGTACTATAAACAAATACTATTTGTGTTTTTTATAGTTGTAATATGTATATTGTATTTTTTATTTTTTAATTTTTTTTATTATTTTTTATGTTTTTTTTTATTATTTTAAAGTATAAATGGGTCTATGCAAAATTAAAAATACAGTATATTTTTATATTTATAGTTAATAAATACTATATAGTTATAAAGTTTTAAAAATATAAATAAAACATTTATAATATAAATGGATCTTTACACAAACATTAAAAATAAATACATTTTAATATATTTATTATAAATACTATATTATTTTTAGATTTAAATTATAATATAAATTAATTTATACAAATGTATATTATATAAATATATTTTAACATATTTATAAATACTATATTTACATTTTTATTATATATTTGTATTGTATAAATGGGTGTTTATGCTAATATTTTTCAATATATTTATATATAAATAGACATTTTTATAAATATTGTCATTATTATAAATGTGTATAAAATATTATCTAAATTTTATTTTCCTTTTAAGTTGACAGCATATTTTTCTACTCACCATTATATAAAACTATGGCTGTCAATAAAATAAAATAATTGTCATAATTTCTGACCATTCTTTAGAAAGCAGAATGTCAAATTTATTCAATGTAATTGAATGAATTTAGATTATATTTTATTTGATCTTATTTTTTCCCTGAATGTTTGGCATAGAGGTATGCACTGGGTTTTATTTCCGCCGTTTATAATACAACCCCTAACAATGGTACAATCACATGCTTATTATACCATTGAAAGTTAGGGCATTGGCTTTCTGTGCTGTAAGTCTAGCTCAGCCTGACCTGTGATGATGTCCTCGATGGCTCCGTCTTTGCCCTCTCTCACGAGCGGCGTCATCTGCCTGCGCTTCAGCTCTGCGATCAGATCCACCTGAGGGAAGCGTGGCATCGCCGGCATCTGAACACATCAATCAATAAACCTGTGAGACCTTGATGTTTCACTTCCTGTTCTCCGTTGTTTCTGTGTCTGTCTGTCGCACATTACCCTGTTAGTCACTGCAGTGTTCACAGGAGAGTCAGAGATGTGTAAATCTGTGCCGAAATCAGTCTCAGAGATGTTCTTCTTGCGCTGTTCGTTCTCCTGTTCGGCCAGCTACAGAGAAAGAGAGACTCATCCATCAATCAACACGCTGGAGGAACGACTGGAAAACAATATTTGTACATACTGTCTATATACTAGATCAGGAGAAAAGGATTGGTGTTAGAAATAGCATGCTAGAATCTAAATGCATTATATGGTGTCATATGGAGGTTTTGAAACAAACAGAACTAATTAATCAGATCATGTCATGTAGAAATAAATAAATAAATAAATAAATAGACTGTAAATAAAACAAAAATTATGGAGTACATTTTATAATACCATTTCTACTTAACATTTAAATTCAATGTGTTACTTTCCATTTCTTTGTAATTATTTGTGAAATTTATTAGCAGTTTCTGAGTGAAACTTGGTGCAAAATAATTTTTTTCTGCTTGTCATTGTGATTTTTATCTCTTATTTCCAGTATGATATATGCTGATGTGATATGAGCACTAGGTAATAATTTCATCACCTTATATGCTTTAATAAATCTGGCAAAAACAGGGAAGAACACAGAAGGAGGTGTGGATTTGGGATCCTCTCCGAAATACTCCACCACTGAGTGAAAGACCTCCTGTAGAGACACACAGATGTAGAAGCTATTATTCACTGCTGTTCAGTGATGATTTAGCAAATGATTTTGAACTGATCTGAACTTCTTCTGCTTTTGTTGTGTTTTGCTGTATTTTACAGCAGAGTGCAGTTGACTGCCATTACTGGACATGAAGTTTGTGAGGACAGCGCTGTCTTTCTGCTGGAAATATTCCCTACGAACCACCTCCATTCCCTTCTCCAGAGATCGAACATCTGCGAGGATGCTGTCCTGAGAGACTGAGAGAAACATGCAGGTCAGTGTATAAATATACAGCATTCATTTAGCAGATGCTTTCAGCAAACGTACAACCTTTAGGTTACCAGCCCAGAATTTTTAGCTTCAGAGTTGGCTTTGATTGTTTTGATTGCATTTGTTTAGTTTTTAATCATTGCAAATATTCTTTTATATGTTTTAATTGTACTTTATCATAGTAGGATGAAAAGAAAAGTGTGATCTATGTAAAAGTTTGACATTGTGGACATGCCAATTTTGTGTTTAAATAAGCATCTAAATTCCCCTCAGCATTCTCAAGAAGTGGTTAAAAACACATTTAAGGATTACATTTTCATATAATAAAACTTGTAAAAAATATATTATATTACTATATATTTATTTTATTACAAATATTTATCTAAAATACTTTAGAAATCATTAAAAGCATTAATATTAAAAACAAATATAATTTAATTAAAAATATTTTATATTAAAATATTAAATAATAATAAAAAAACCAAGAAGGAAAAAAACAGTAAGCAGCAAATGTTTTAGCAACTCTATTTTCAGGTGAGCCTAGTTCATGCATTTCTATGAGCCCAGCAAGAAAATGTAATGTAATGTAATGTAATGTAATTTAATTTAATTTAATTTAATTTAATTTAATTTAATTTAATTTAATTTAATTTAATTATTTTTATTTAATTGATTATTTATTTATTTTTCTTATTTATTATTTTATTTTATTATAATTAAAATAAAAGTTACATATATAATAAATTAAAATATATTACACGTTTAAAAAATATTTTAGATTAAAATGTTTTAGAAATAATTAAAAAATAATACACACTTAGAGTTGTAGTGGTGAGCTGATGTGAATGTGTGTTCATGTGCAAGCTCACCCAGTGCAGCTTTATCCAGACAGTGTAGTTCAGTGTGAAAGTTGTGCAGCTGAGGATATTTTTCTTGTATGATGCTGACGATGAAATGCAGGAGTGTCAGTTTTCGATCTGTGGATTTCATGTCCAGAAGCTGAGAGTGAAAATGTGAGAGATGCGCGATAAATTGACAAATCATTTATCATGAACTTATCATCTTTTCTTAACTTATCAAGTCACTTTGGATAAAAGTTTCTGCGAAATGCATAAATGTAAATATTTTATTTGTATTTCATGTGTAAGTCAAATATGCTATTTAATTTAATTGAATAAGCTTACATGACGTTTGTGTGAATTTAATTATTTTATTTGTTTTTTTTGTGTTTGTTGTGTATGTTAGGCATTATTTTACCCTATAATATTATATATATATATAGATATATATATATATATATATATATACCCTGAACACTACATTATAGACGCAACACTTTTGTTTTGGCCCCCGATTTTTCCTGAGCTGAACTCCAAGATCTAAGACTTCTTTCTAGGTACAAAAAGGCTATTTCTCTACAAATATTGTTCACAATCACTCTGTCTAAATCTGTGTTTCGTGAGCACTTCTCCCTTGCCGAGATAATTTCATCCCTACAGGTGTGGCATATCCCGATGCTGATAGACACCATGATTATGCACAGGTGTGGCCTTGTGAATTGACTACTATGATTATTGCACAGGTGTGCCTGTGAATTACACTCTTGTAAATAAAGATTATTGAACTATTTTTTGTTCCAAGAAAATACTTCAAAATTTTGGTTTTATTTGTGTAAATTGTGTTTTCATAGCAAAACCTACTACATTTTTTTTTCAGTGTATAAACACAATGTGAATCATCTATTGAAAAGATAGATATTGGAAGTAACACCGATCAACTTAAACTGTAAATCTGCTTTACAGTATATGCCAAAATCTCATATTTGTAAAGATGTTTTGTCTCACCAGGTCCAGACTTTGGAGTCGAAATCCATATGCTGATCCTCTCTTCCCACGTTCATGTCCTTATCCCCACGCAAGACAATGATCTAGCCCAAAAGAAAAAAGAATCAGCTTTCACTGCAGAAATTATTTTTATTGTAAGGGAATGAAAATTGATTCTCTTTACCTCTAGAATCTTCTTGCATGTTTGCTGGAGGATTTGATTGACATGGATGCAGCAATGATGGCATTTAATTGCTGTAAAATAAGACCAGGATTTTATATATATATATATATATATAAGATTATATATATATATTATATATATATATATATAGATAGATAGATAGATTTTAAGTTAAATTCAAGAATGCATCCTCCTAATATCACAGAACCTTTCAAGGAAAGTCTGTTCACAAAGTCCTATCTAAATGAATGGGGGAATCCTGAAATCTCACAATTAAATTATACATTTCAAATCAGCAACAAAAACTGAAATGAACTGCTTAAATTGCATTAAAATGATTTTTTTTTTTTTAGGCTAGACCGAGCTTCAAACAGCAGCTGCGGTGACGCAATTTATTTTGTTGTGATGAGTCTTTTTTGATGTTTTACTGACAGGCTTTAATAGCAGGATGCTCTCGCTGAAGTTGCCCATGAAGGTCAGCGTGCTGATTCTCTGTGCCAGACGCGGGATTTTGCTGAAGGCCACCATGAATCGGTCCTCCTCCGACAGCTCCAGCAGGGGGCGCCCTTCACGCTCGTATTTCTCAATCAACCTCAACTCATAATCCGACGGGATGAAACGCTCCAGCAGCTCAAGAAAGTCTGAGTTCAGCAAATCAAGAGTATACCTGCACACAGAGAGTTTCGGGATTAGTTTGAAACATGCAAATTTTGGTTGTATGAAGAGTGTGTCTGTTGTACGCACGTTTGGATCGCAGTGCAGATCTGCGCAGTGCTCATGCCTCCTTTGCGCAGCGTGATGGCGAGGTTTTTGGCTCTGTTGGGCTCCAGTAGAGCGATTTTACTGGACGCTTTATGAGCCACTTTCACTTTCAGAGTGCCGAAATCCACAGGAGCAGACTGAGCTTTAGATTTAAACAACTCCTCAAAGACGTCCATGTTCAACTCTTCAGACAGAGCAGAAACAGGGAGGTGAGTGACATCAGCTGTAGTGTCTTAAATGTTGAGCTAATTCTAACCACTTAAGACTATTCCTAAAACATTTAGCATTTTTTTTTTTTACATTAAAATAGCATGTATAAATGTTTAAAACAATAATTATGTATTTTGTTTTATATTGTAGGCTTAGGCTATTTATAAATATTTTATAAATTATTAACAAATATATTTAAAGAAGAAAAAGACAAAAAAATACATGAATATTAAAAACAAAATAAAATTTAATTTTAAAATGTTTTATAATAAAGCAAATATTTTTAACAACTGTATTTTCAGGAGATCCTATTTCATGCATTTCCAAAAACTACCCCTTAAAAGGTTAGCTTTTAAGTTTTTTATTTTTTTTTATTAACGCATAATTTATAAATATATACTATTTCCCTGTTTCATGCATTCCTATTAGCCAGGTTAGAATCACACAAACAAAGAGGGAAAGACTTGCCCTAAAAAAAATTAGTATTTTTGTTAAAAAAACATTTATATATATTATTATTATTATTAATTATATAGATTTTTTTTCTAGAATTTTTTTGATATAAATATATATTTAATAATTAATTCAAAAATATATTTAAAGACAAAAGCAACAAATATTTGTAACAACTCTATTTTTAGGTGGACCTGTTTAATGTATTTAAATAAAAAATGACATAAAATAAAATGTATAAATATTAAAAACAAATTTTAAAAAACATTTTATATAATAAAATATTTTATAAATAATAAAAAAATTAACAAAAATTATTTCAAGTAGAAAAAGCACAAAGTAGCAAAAGTTTTTAATGGGTAATACTCTTCAGATGCCTCTGTTTCATCCATTTCAATAAGTCGAGTTAAAACACACACAGAACTGACCCCAAGCACACTTTCATCATCCAGCTCTGTGAAGACGGTGCCGGCCACCTGTTCCTCCATTAGAGCCTGCCAGTTAAGCAGTGGCATGCGATACTTGGTCTTGATTGGCTTCTTACCTTTTACACCTACACACACACACACACACACACACACACACACACACACACACACAGACACACACACACACACACACACAGAGAGAGGGAAGAAACACAAGCAAATCTTTCAGTGTAATGTGCACAGCTTCACTTTTCATTCAAAATGATTCCAACATCTTATAGTTTTGTTGTACAGTACATGACTGTCATCATTTCTCTCACCTGTCTTTACAGTTCCTGTCCTTCCAGGCACAGGTGAAGGGGGCGGGGCTACACTCATAGGGGGCGGAGGAGGAGGTGGCGGTGGAGGGGCAGGGACAGGAGGAGGGGGCGGAGACTGCGTCACAGGTGAGGCCTTTATTTCTATTGTACTGTTATCTTGGAGTTAAAAGAGAAGATAATAATAATTATTATTACTATTATTATTATTTTAATTAGCAGAAAATTTTCATGGAAATGAAATATTCATATAAGCATATATTACATTGCTAGAAGTTTTCAAAATAAAGAAGTTTTTTATAATAATCTATAAAATTGTACACGGAAGTAGTTGTTCACTTGTTTTGCTTCAGGACCCATATTATATTATATTATATTATATTATATTATATTATATTATATATATTATATTATATTATATTATATTATATTATATTATATATAACTGTATAAAATTCATTAATTAGGTTAATTTTGTCTAACTGTATTTTAGTATAACTGGACTACTATTTTAGTTTTTGTAAAAAAAAATGATTTTTGATAGTTTTCATTTTTCATTTCATTTTAATTTTTGTGTAAAAATATTTTTAGTAAAAAAAGTTTTTATTTAGCTTTTGTAATTTTATTGAGTTTTTTTGTCATTTTTATTGGTTGTGTTTTTTTATTCTTTATGGTAATTTTTTATTTCAGTTTTAGTTATTTTAGTACATCAAGTTAAACTAAATGAAAATGAGAAATGTTAAAGCTGTAATAAAATGTTTAAATTTTTTACATTACAAATTGTTTAAAAGTTTGCCATTTTTTAAATTATATATTATTTATATTTATTTTATTGTATTGTTTTAGTTTCAGTTAATGATGATAATAACCCGGTTTGGAAAGATTAAACAAATTTCAACAGATTACACTCTGAAAATGATACAAAAGTACAGAACATTTTTATAAATAAAAAAGTATCATTAGAATTATATAGAAACAATAAAGAAATTGATGTAAGTGATGATGTAATTGTAACACTGGTTATATGTATTTTTGGATCTTCACCTGTTGTGTTAGCGGCTGGCATAATGTGTAATTCCAGAGAGCCGGATTGGGATCTGTCCATGCGGATCAGACCTCGATCCACCAGAACCTGGGCCATCTTCTCCAGCTCGGTCAGATCTTTAGCGGAGCGCTGTCTCTCTCTCTCTCGCTCCTGCTCCTTCTCACTGTGTGTCTCTCTCTCTTTCTCCTTCTGCTGCAGCTGAGAGAGCTGAGCCTGTGTCTCCTTCACACTGTCCTGGAAACACACATGAAAGCTTCACAGCCTGGAAACAGGAGTAAAAGTAAGTGTGTGTGTGTGTGTGTGTTAGCAAAGTGTGTTACCTTCAGAATCTCCACCTCTTTCCTACTCTGTATGAGTTGTTTCTCGAGTTCAGATGTCTTCTCAACAGCTTCACTCTCACACTGCTGCAGTCTAGTGATTAACTGATTTGCACAACATACACTGAGTGCTTTAATATGATCTAGTGTGTGTATTTATTCATTTACATAAATAAATATGATGTGCATAATGTGGCATTATACCAAAATAGACAGACAGATAGATGTGTACCTGTGTGTTTTGTTCTTGTTGCTCCTCTAGATGTTCCATTATTGTGTTTTTGGCCTCGGCGTCCTCTAGCATCGCTCCAACATCAAACACATTGTCCAGATACGCTTGAATCTGCACCTGCAGCCTCTCGCTCTCAGTGACAGTTAACTTCTACACACACATACACACACACACACACGCAGACACACAAAATAATTCAGACCGCATTTTAGGCTGCATTTATTTGATCAAAAACACAGTAAAAACAGTGAGATTGTGAAACATTCTTAAAATTTAAATAAACTGTTCTCTATGTGAATATATTGCAAAATGTAATTTATTCCTCTGATCAAAGCTGAATTTTCAGCATCATTACTCCAGTCTTCAGTGTCACATGATCTTTCAGAAATCATTCTAAAATGCTGATTTGTTTTCTTCAAGAAACATTCCTGTTTATTATCGATATTATCGAAACAGTTGTGCTGCTTCATATTTTTTTCCGGGAACCAATATACATTTTTTAGGACACTCTGATGACTAGACTGTTCAAAAGAACAGAATTTATTTGAAATATAAATCTTTTGTAATTATAAATGTATTTAGTGTCACTTTTAATCAATTTAATGCATCCTTGCTGAATAAAAGTATGAATGTCTTTCAAAAAAAAAAAAAAGCTCAAAACATTAAACAGTAGTTGCTCACCTCCAGATAGCTGTCTAGTCCCAGTTGTGTAAACTCATACTGTAAATACACTCGGAAGTTCATGTTCTCTACTGAGTGCACTACAATGTTGATAAACTGCATACAAGCCACCTAGAGGTGACAAGGGGAAAGATTTTGATCAGTTTTCATTAAAAAACCTTTATCTATGTCTGGAATGTAAAACGTATGTGATGTTAATATGGTGAATTTGTGAGAAAATTATTAAAATACATATTTTAGTTTTACATATTAAACTTTCTGCTTGTCCTAAAGTGGAAAAGTTCTCAAGAATGACTGATAAATTAAGTCAGTGTACCCTAAATATAGATGTCTTTCATGCTCCTTCATCCTTTTTGTTGAGCTAAATACTGTACAATGAGTGTAAGAATCTGACAAAACGTGAAAATAAATACATATGAAGCATTTTATACAGTAGGTCCTCACCATGAAATCAATGTTGATGTCGTCATTTCTGAAATACTCCATGAGTTTCTCGAATCTGTTTTTCTCTCCACACACCTGCATGAACATACAGACACATTCACAGGTTCCTCAGAGACCATAGTTTACTGTACACTGTGCCTGTTAGCAAGTACTTGACCATAAAGTAAGAACATTTTACTACATTACGAGACTTTCAGTGATATTTGATGTCACAGGATCATTTATCATCTGAAAATGTGTTATTTGTTTTTTGTTTAATATATTATATGTATTTTATTTTTATATTTTTTATTTATTGATGGAGGGTGTTAGTTTTTTATTTTTATGCAAAGTATGTGCATTCACAGAAACAATGGGAACAATGGGAAGTCCCTAAGCAGATAAGGTATATTTGTTTCAGTTTTAGCTCTAGTTTATGTAGTCCTTTCTGCTGTCACTGATATGCATCTGAATCATCTCCCACACAAAATGTCTTTGTGACAATAAACCCACAGACCTTCAAACTGACGTCTGTGTGAATGTACGAGGTTGAGAGCTGATCATGTGTCTTTATAAAGGGAATGATCTAGTTCTGTCATGTCTGTCTCTCTCGTGTAACGGCTGATATAACAGTATGAGCTTCAGGTTACTTCTCATCACATGTCTGTGTTCATTCAGCGTCTGAGAGAATAACTAGAGTTTGGGTGAGGTTTAGGCTATTACACATTTTCTGATGAAATGTAATTATTTTTCACATATTATATTAGAATATTATTACTCATATATGTGGCCCTAAAAAGTATTTGGACAGTTAAGCTATACTTAAAAATGTATGAATGAGTTTTTTCTCTCTCTCTTTATTTTTTCTTTTTAAGAACTGATTATATTATGTCTTGGTATATTATATCTGATTATATTTTATTACTTAACTTTTTTATTTTTTATTATTTTTATAATACATATTTAGTATTGTACATTTTTTTATTATTGTTATATTTATTATTATATGTTTAGGTATATTGTATTTGGTTACATTTTATTAAAACAAACTTTATTTAAAAAAAATAATTATTATTTTTGATTATACTATCATTTTGTATATTTCATCATATTTTATTAAACACAACTTTTTTATGACACATATTTAATATTATAATATTTTTCCTTTTTTAAATACGTTTTCCTTTTTCATATTATATTATGATTTGGTATATTCGATTGTATTTGTTAAGACAAACTCATAGTCTTTTTTATAAAATATATATTTAATATTTGTCTTTTTATTCTTTTTAGAAAATTTTTTTTCACTATGTTTTGGTATATTTTATTTTATTTTATTTCTTTTTTTTGATTAAGATATATTTCTTGTTGTTGTTTTCTCCCCACAGAGTTGAATTGTACACAATAAGACCAAGGAGACACATTGAGTTGGAGAGATGATGATAAGAAGAGTGAGATGGATGAACAGAGAAAGAAGGTTAGTCTTTTCTTACCTCTTTGAAATTATTAAAGGCTGCAATAATCATTTCGTGACCTCCTCGAACCAAACATACAGCAGCAAGGAGCTCCAGAACCAGAGCTTTAGTCCTAAACATGAACACACACATATGTAAGTACAGTATTGTAGAAACAAAACATTTAAAACACACACACTGTTTTCTCACCTGGCATTCTTGTTGTTGAGACTCAGTGTGATTTCATTGACACAGTTGGGATGAGCCATCACCTGATTAAACCCTAACTAACACACACACACACACACACACACACACACACACACACACACACACACAAACACATTAGTCAAGAAAAGAGATGAGATGAGACGAGATTAGAGGAGCAAGAGATGAGGAGTACCTGGTAGTTCATGATGGCACGGAGGCACATGATGCAGAGGTGCAGGTGGTTCTTCTGGCTGAGCAGACGCGAATATCGCAGAGCTTTCCTGAGCAAAATAAATAATATTTATAAATATTTGTATTCAATATAATTTTTTTTAAATATTATATATTTTTTCTTTTTTTATAATTAATTTTTTATTATATTATGTTATTTGGGATTATATATTTTTTATATTTTAAAAACTTTTTAGAATTTTTATTTATTAAAATATATAATATTTTTCTTTTTGTATATATTTTTTTCTTTTTGTTGTTATTTTTGATTATATTATGTAAAGATAGATCATGTGAAACCAGCTCACACATATGGATATTTATGTTTACATATACAGTAAATTCTGTATGAAGAAATAGATGATTTAAAAAAGTCAATATTTTATAGATAAACTAATTAATTAAGTACAAAGTACTGTATGTGATAGAGACGCACACAAACAAACAAACAAACTGTGTAACAGGAATGCAGTTGATGCTGATAGAAGTGATTGGATGGGTGTGTTTGTGTGTGTGTGTGTGTTTGATCGTGTGTTTTGATCTCAAAAATACATTGCAGACATATTTGATGTTATAGTGATAGTGTTTCGCACGTGTGCATGTTGTTTTTTGTGACTGGGTCTGTGAATGTATGTTTCTTTTTGTAGATTTTATTGTCAGTGTGCGTAAAGCTGGAAATAGTATTGTAGAAGTTATGTTCTATATACAATTATTTGTGAATAATACGGAAACATGCTTTCTTCTTCAATTCAGGACCAAAGAACTTCACAACAAATGACATACAGATCTAAAAATTGCTTAAATAAGAAGCAAAATGTATAATTCATAATTTCAGAGTGGTTTATACTCCATAACTGACCTTGTGGTGAAAGGGCGTCCTGAGCGTGGGGAATTGTGGGTAGGGGAGTTTGTCGCACTGTTGGTCAAATCTTCCACAGATTTCTCGTCAAAGCTTCCATTATCAGAGCTGTCCATGTCATATCTGTAAAAAACAGTAAGCGTCTGTCTTATGATTCCATGATAATTCAACAGCACAACTGTTTTCAACATAATAAGAAATGAGCAGCAAATCAGCATGTTAGAATGATTACTGAAAGGCTCATGTGACACTGAAGACTGGAGTAATGATGTTGAAAATTCAGCTTTGATCACAGAAATAAATTACATTTTAAAATATATTCAAATAGATTTTTTCAATTGTAATAATGTTTTCACAATATTACTGTTTTTACTGTATTTTTAAACAAATAAATACAGCCGTGGTGATTAAATTCTATTAAAATCACACCATAAAGTTCTGCTTTGTTGTTACTTTGTTTGTTGCTCAGGCTGATGAATATAACAGCAGTGTTAGTTACTGGCATCAGAGGCCTGGTTTTAGACATTGGATGGTCAGAATATGTTCTCTTCCCAGACGCCTTGTCACATTAAGAATTTAGGTTCCTCTATTGTGTCTTGGACAATGTGTGTGTGTGTGTGTGTGTGTGTGTGTGTGTACATACGTCACTGCACGTTGAGCAAAAGAGAGGTAGTCCACTAGCACATCTAAACCCTTGTTTTCTTCATTTAGAAACTCCTCTGCCCATCTGAACAGACAGAGAGAACAATACAATGAAGAACAAAAGGAGCACAACTGAGATAAATTATGAGTGACAAAGTAATTACAGTCCAGTGTCGACACAGATATTTCCAGACTTCCAGGTTTCAGAAACCTGCATTTAAAGGAATAGTTCACCCAAAAATGAAAATTAGCTGAAAATTTACTCACCTGGCCTCAGGCCTTCCAAGATTTAGATGAGTTTGTTTCTTCATGGGAACACATTTGGAGAATGTAATGTTGGAGAAATGAAAATTACTGTACATCACTTGCTCACTAATCGATCGTGAATGGGTGCCGTCAGAATAAGAGTCTGTAATCTATAATAATGCTTACTGCAGTGAAAAAGTACATCCTTTCCCATCAGAATCCATCAGAATTTTTGTTTCATATTGTTTTCACTGGTAAATGATGCTCTGTGAGTTTTGTGCATTCGGTAATCTGTGCATATTTCTCTTCTGATTCCGACAAGGCTGTTTTAGCCAGACAGAATGGATGGAGAAAGCAATATTATGGATAGAGGACTCGTATTTTAGCCAGAAACAGTGTATTGAAGTAAAAAAAATCTTCTTAATGACAGATTTAAGGCATGTGGGTTATCTGGGGAATTTTATCAGCTGTTTGGATTCTCATTCTGACGGCACCCATTCACTGCAGAGGATCCATTGGTGAGCAAGTGACGTAATGCTGCATTTCTCCAAATCTGATGAAGAAACAAACTGATCTACATCATGGCTGGCCTGAACGTGAGTACATTTTCAGCAAATTTTGAATTTTGGCTGAACTATCCCTTTAACGTGATAAACTTTAAGTTTAAAAAAGTCTATTCATTTATCATGTAATCAGGCCAGTAACATGCATTGTCAATAACATTGCATGTCATGTGATGGCTCTTACCCGATGTGATTGGTGCGCAAAGAGATCTCCAACTCTCTCAAAACTTGTGTGGATTCTTGGACTCGCCTTTTAAACTACAAATCACACACATATAATTTTATTAATTAAAATCATTTGCATATTTCAGTTTAATAATAATTGGTCAAGCTCTGTATCGCACTCTCAGATTTAAACACACACACATATACAGGCTCAAACATATATCTGTACCTTTCTGCCTCCTCCCTGCTCTAATACACTCTTAAGTTTCTGAATGTATGCTGACGGAGGATTCTTCACCTGGAACCGTTCCTGATGAGAGAAACCAGAAGGTTCTCCTTAAGTCCACATATACAATTAGTCACATTTCTTGCATCAGAAGCAGAATATTTTTTTCGTAAATATTTCCCACCCTCATGATCTGTAATGTTGCTGTACCTTTAAGACTTTGATGTGTAAATGACACATGCTATGATTGCCAGTCATTTGCTGAATATTTATTTATTTATATGGTCATATGGTAGTCATTTCATTAATTAAATTTTTTTTTAAAGAGCAAGGACAATTGTGTTTTTCATTATATGTCCCCTTTAAAGGTGTGATATGTGATTTAGAATAGTAAAAACAGCTTTATGGTAAATAAAAATGTGTAAAAAGTAAATGATTTTATATGTTTAACTCACCTGGTCACAAACTAACTCCCATTTCTTCTCGTTGTCGTACTGACAGAGCAGATTCACTTTGTCAGGTGGAAGATTCATGGAATTCTACAATCACAGAGCAAGAGACAAATCATAAGCATTTGTAAGTCTGAATGCATTTATATTAATTCTATAGAGTCCTTCGTTCTATTGCATTGAGGCAAACTCTTAAAAATTATTTTTACAGCACTTTTGGGCTCAACAAAGAACTTTATTTTGAACCATTATCCATGGTTGAGTTTATTTGATCGAATATACAATAAAATCTTTAATATGTTTTTGTTAAAACTTTTTTTCTCAGAATTCTTTGGCAAAAATGAAGTTCAAAAAACAACATTTCAACATTTGAAATAGAAATATTTTTAGTGTATCTGCTGTCAGTTTTGATCAGTTTAACGTGTCTATGCTGAAGAAAAGCATTAATTTATTCATACACACACACACACACACACACACACACACACACACACACACACACACACACACACACACACATAAAAATGCCCTGCTAACCACCCATAGCCCCCAAACATCTCAGTGGCAAGTTTTGCACAGTCCACATTTTCTTCCGATCTAGTTCCCAGACTATTGCTATGTTTAAATGCAGAGTTACTGTGGCACCAGTCACACGTTACTCTTGTTTGCAGATGGTCACATATAAACTGATGAGTAAGCGGATGTGTCTTGTGAGCTGGTTTACGAGCAGCGGACAGATCACATGTATAATGAGGTATGCTGACTCTAAGAATGCCCTTTCTGAACCAGCAGATTAGTGCTGTGTGAATGCCCTGTTGCTATGACGATCTCCTAAATTATTTATGAACAGCATGAGTGTTTGCATTTGTGTTGCACACACACACAAACTGTTATGGTCCTACAGAATTACCTCATCAGTGACTCATCTGAGCATCGGATGATACAGAACACACAGTGTGTGCACGATGCATGTACAACATTATGAAAATCATCTTCAAGGTCATCTTCCATTCTCTTATGCTTGCTAAGGCTGCATATAATGGATCAAAAATACAGTAAACACAGTAAAATTGTGAAATACGTTTTCAATTTCCAAAATATATTTATAGCTTGCACTACTCCTACGTTTTATATCATTGGCTGGAACGCCACTCTCTTGTAATTCTGTCACTAGTAATCCCTTTTGTTTTAAATAAGGATATTTTTCTTACACAAATGCATCGATTTGCTTCAAAATTAACCCCCTGGGACCATGTGGAGTATTTTTTATGATGGATGGATGCACTTTTTGCGGCTTCAAAACCTCAAACCTCATTTACAGCAATTATAAAGATTGGAAGATCCAGGATATTTTTAAATATAAGTTCGATTTTATTCATCTGAACGAAGAAAGTCATATACATAGGATGCTTGAGGGTGAGTAAATCAACGGGTAATTTTCATTCTTGAGTGAACTATCTCTTTAAGTCTAATACTTAGGAATAGTGGTTAGTTCAAATCTTTGACTATGAGGAACATTAAGCAAACACCACTGATTTAATCATTATTTTCAAATTTCCACATGCCCTACTGTTATTTTATTTATTTATTTTATTTTTTTACCTAAAAAGTGGTTTTACTTTCTTCATACAGCTGGTGAGGTCCTTTGACAGAATGAAACAAAATGTTTTGCTGTGAAAGATGACAGGAATTCTAAGTGTTTGTTTTGTGTCTGATTCCTTTGCTGTATCTTTCAGCTGATAGCTCAGGAATCTTATCATTTGTTTTGGAAACATTGCAAAAGATCTCAATGAACTCTATACTAATATTTAGCCTTTCTTTGACCCGCCTGTGAACCCAAGACTGACCAAGACTCAAGAACTGTATACTAAAAAGCCAAAGCAAATACACTTAACAGTCTAAATATCTATATCTATACACGTCAGACCTATGAAATCATGTTTTCTGTGAAAAGTGAAAGGAAAACTTTTGTACCTCTTGTATGAAAATAATCTGAAGAAGACGAAACATCAGATGTGACAGTATAGGCATTTATAATGTTAAAAGATCTCTATTTCAAATAAAAGCTACTCTTCTGGACTTTCTGTTCATCAAAGAATCTTGAATCCTCACAGTTTCCACAAAAATATGAAGCAGCACAACTGTTTTCAACATTGGAAATAAATTTTTCTTGAGCAGCAAATCAGCATATTAGAATGATTTCTGAAGGATCATGTGACACTGAAGACTTTGAATAATGATGCTGAAAATTCAGCTTTGATCACAAGAATAAATTACATTTTAAAATATATTCAAATAGAAAACAGTTATATTAAATAGTTATAATATTTCACAATTGTACTATTTTACTGCATTTCTGATCAAATAAATGCAGCCTTGATTAGCAGAAAATAAAAAAATATTTTAAATATTTTAAAAATCTTACCGACCCCAAACTTGTGAGCTGTAGAGTATGTGACTTGTTAAAGTTACATCCAGAACATCATGTTTGACTATTGCTGTCATTTTTATTTTTGTGCATATATAATTATGGTTCTTCACTAAGTATGG
This sequence comes from Cyprinus carpio, assembly GCF_018340385.1. NCBI lineage: Eukaryota > Metazoa > Chordata > Actinopteri > Cypriniformes > Cyprinidae > Cyprinus > Cyprinus carpio. The sequence goes on from NC_056620.1 coordinate 20,543,726, forward strand.
CACATAAGCATGGCACAGTGTCCTAATTTGCAAAACAGGTCAATGGAAGAAAAAAATCTGCAGAAATATTGCTTTAGGGCAAACACACACGCGCGCACACACGCCCACACACACACACACACACACACACACACACACACACACACACACAGTACCTCTCAAACAGTCTTCTTTTATGGAACACCTGAGGTGCTGACAACTCCGTTGATTATAATTGTCAAGGTTATAATTGCCAGGTTGCGACTGTCATGTAGACAGTGTTATCTTTGCATGTTTTAATTCAGATCTCATAGTTTCTTTTGTCTTTTTATAATAGCTGACCCTTTCTACCTGTGAAATAAGGTCAAGGAGGCTGGAAAAAAATAGAATCAAGGACAAAACACTTCCAAATCTTTAACCATCACTGATTGCTTTATTTTTCTCCTGTTTCTGAACACATCTGCCCTTTCTTTGTCTTTTCTATTTGTTCTATCCCTGAAAACAGTTAAACCATTTTCAGAACAAGGTCAGCTAACATAACTTCATCACATGTTATTTTGAATCCTCAAAATACTCAAAATGTTTATATGCAATAATTTATGCGTCATTGATCAATGCAGCAATGCAGCATGCTGTAAACTGCAGTACACGTGCAGAGAGTAATGCACATGTTTATTCAGAGCAGTCATACCATTTTACCTTCAGCAGAATTATGCTAGAAGATTATAGTGTTTTCAGCTTAGTTTTTTGTGTATTTGTAAGCCGAATCAGGTGCTTTTATAATCACCTCAAGGATTTTGTAATATATTTATTTAAAATTTTAAAATTACATTTTTAAGTCACTTAAAAAAGGGTTATTAACTAAAACTGAAACTAAAATTAAAAGTAAAATATATATTACATATATATTTTAATGAAAATGAAAATATAAAAATGAAAGATTCAAAATAATAAAAACTATAACAGCTTCTTAGTGATTATAAAATAACTGCTCATCATAAATTAGATGCAGATGATACTGGTAGATAAAGCACATTAAAAATGCATAATTTCTTCACTTTACACCTCATAAGAGCTCAGCTTGAGGTTTTCTCATACTGTTGTTGTTTTCAACCATCAGCCTAGTTCCTATGACTAATTTCTGCAGTAATAATTATATTGAAATACATTTAGAGCTGACTTTGATTCATTGTATCTAATAGATTTTTGTCCTGAGTGTTTCTAGATAAGCTGAAGGCTGAAGTACAGCTGAAGATGGATGGTTTGTCCTTTTGGTAAGTGGCCACATGCAAAATATAATATCTAATCAATAACTGAACGGGCTATTTGTATAATTACATGCCTGTCGTTTATGCAGATGTTTTGCGCTCCTCCCCTTGGCAAGGCAGTGTAGAAAGCATCAGCTTGCATGTTTTAAATGTTATAACACATGCATGTGCGAGCAAGGACAAAACTATTGCTTTTATACACATAAATTTTGCCTCATAAAGAAAAGAATGCAGAGTTCTCTGAGTTTGTGTGTGTGTATATGCCCACTGTTAGTGTTATGCAAGACTTTTGTTTATTGTTTATTGCACTGAAGCTTTGACATGTAATATTTACATTTTGTACCCGACTAGGTGTGTTTTTGAGTGATTGCTCTTTTAATTGTGTGCTTTATCACGAACATGCTGCTGGTGCTGCTTGCACTATTTGCATTCTATTTCCATTATACAAACAGCATGTCACAAACTCTCTCTTTCTCCGTAGGCATTGTAGATGGCGACTGGATAAAATGAAACTGTTTGAGTTGGATGGAGGGCCTGTATGTGCACTTTAATACTTTCACTGCTGTATGATGGGAAAGTGTTGAGTGCTTATCTGATTTAGGAACAGCCTTAAGGATATTGGCAGAGTAAATTAATTAACATGGAATAAATTACAGCTGACTTTACCAACAAGCACTAGAGCCAGACTTACGTTATATAAAGAGTGAAACACCGGCTAAATAATCATTTTAAATACAGGTACTTGTGTAATGTGGACTGTTGAATTTGGTCTTTTTAGACTGGAAACCAGCATGTAAAATACACTACTGTGATTCTGGTTCACAGTTTTCTTGAAATAGATTAACTGGTTGATAAGTAGGTTGTTCCAGGCCTTAACTATAACCGGCCAGCAGGCCAACAGGGCTGGATCATTTTTGTGCTGATATAATGTATTATTTATTGCGGTAAGGTGTGTGGAGTTATATAATCATAATACTTTTAATCAACATGTTTATTAAAACCCCATGTTTATTAAAATCCAGTAGGACACAAATGAAGATGTTAATGGCTAATGTGATTCCACAATGTAAATAATGACTTAAATTTCTGTCTGCTCCTCACATAAAGCTATTGTATATTTGAAATCTGGTGTGTGGAACTACTTTAAAGGTGAAAATGTAAACTTACTGTAAATTTACTCACCCTTAGGCCATCCAAGATGTAGATGAGTCTGTTTCTTCATCAGAACAGATTTGCATCACTTGCTCACCAATGGTTCCTCTGCAGTGAATGGGTGCCGTCAGAATGAGAGTCCAAACAGCTGATAAAAACATCACAATAATCCCCACCACACCACTCCAGTACATCAATTATCATATTGTGGAGTGGAAAGCTGCATGTTTGTAACAAACAAACACAACCAATCAAACTGTTACTTTCGGCTAAAATATGCGTCCATAATAACACTTCCTCCAGTGAAAAAGTCCATCCCCTGTTGTCCTCTCCGATAAAAAACCCAACAATATATTTGTCTAGATTTTTTTGGGCTGTTTGCTCTTGTAAATGGTGCTTGATCTGAGCATATTCTCTCCTTATTCGGCTTTTCGCTTCACAAGACATTAATCGAAGGTCTGGAGTGGTGTGGATTACTTGTGGATTATTGTGATGTTTTTATCTCTCATTCTGACGGCACCCATTCACTGCAGGAGGATCCATTGGTGAACAGGTGATCTGAACAAATCTGTTCTGATGAAGAAACAAACTCATCTACATCTTGAATAGCCTGAGGGTAAGTACATTTTCCCAAAATTCTCATCTATGGGTGAAAGATTTCTTATAACAAGCTTTAAGCAAGAAGGTCATACCAGTTAAGAATGGTGTAACAGTGAATAAATGACAGGATTGTAATCACTGGATTAACCCATACTACTTTAAACTAATAAAGTATTAAGCAGCCACACACTCACATACTGTGCACTCATCAGAAATTAGATGCAGATGTTACAAGTAGATAAAGCACATGAAAAACACCTAATGACGCATTAAAGTCTCCCAATTACAGCTTCGCTGATGCATAACACTCATACTTCAAAAGATTTAACAGATTTCACAAACATGCATATGAATGCAATCACCTCAGTACACATTCCATCACAGACTACAACCTAACATGGTACAACTAGCTGTATTATGTCATTCAGACAGGTGCTTTTGCAAGCAAAGAGATGCATATCATGGTGCATATCAAACATATTTATAATTACTGCAGTGGGCATCTCAGCTTCAACCACACATACAGTACTGTACATGAACATGTTTTTTTCTACATTCCAAGTCAGCAAAAAGCTTCAAAAGTAAAAGACATAATAGAACTGAACCTCCTTTTAGTCTACTGCATTATGGGATTTTTTGTCATGTACGTACCAACACCATGCTGAACCTCTCCTCTAATTCGTCCTCAGGTGGTAGGGGCAGTTTAGGGGCCGGTGGCTGTTTCTGCCCATAAGTGCTGAGGGGCCGTTTGACGTCCCGTCCGGGTGACATCTCCAGACTTCCAGCTGCGTTCCCCATGGCTGTATGCAGAGTTACACGCAGAGGTACACATATACAGTCCAGATAATCTAGATGTTGTTCAGTGAAGTATAACTACAACTTTACACTTGCTGACTGATTCTAAACACTTGAGTATGAGCTCTTGTTTAGTCCAAGTGTAGCAGTTTAAGTCCAATGGTGGGACACTTCGGAATCACAGATAAAATCCAGCTTGAATACTATAGAAGTTAGTTCTATTAAATCTATAAAAGGTTGTGGCTTTTACATAGTTGCTGACTTGTTCAGGTTCTTTCAAGTCTTCTGATCGCGTTGTCCATTTGCAGTAGGCAAAACCTACAAGCTGTGTACACGGAAAGAAAAATGACACCAGTAGGCACAGCTGTTGTCTATTCGGATGTGTCTTAGTCGTCTTCTGGTCTCTGCGACATCTCTCTGCTCCATCCTGGAGTGTGTAGTTCAGGTAGGGAGGAGAGGAGTGAGTGATGTGGGAAAGCAGGCGGGGACTGGGAAGCTTCTGGGTCCTAGTGCTGGATCTGTAGACTCTCATCTGTGTGTGTGTGTCTTATGAACACCTGATACTGACTCAGATGTCCATCTACAACCGGAGTCTCGAGTTACTTGTTGGTGTTTGTTGCTAGGATGCCACATTACAGTGCACACACTCAGAATGACTTCAAACCCTTGCAAGTAGTTGTAACTGCAAAACTATAGTGCCACAAATACAAGTAATATATAAAAATTAATATTTTTTATATATTTATAATTAATTGTAATAATTATAATTATTTGGGTTTGGGGTTGATACAATTTTTTGTTTTATATTTCTGAAATAATGAGTACAATGTCAAATAACTTTTTTCTGTTTTAGTATATTTTAAAATGTAATTTATTCCTATGATGTAAAGCAAAATTGTCAGCATCCCTACTCCAGTCATCAGTGTTAAATGATCCTTCAGAAATAATTATAATATACTGATTTGCTGATAAAAACAAAACAAACAAAAACAAACAAACAAACAAAAAAAAAACATTTCTTACTAATATCAGTATTGGAAACAATTGAGCTGATTCATATTTTTGTGGAAGGCATATATTTTGTCAGGATTCACTGATGAATAAAAATTTTATAGAAATTTTAATAGAAATTTCAAAAGCACAGCATTATATATACAGGTGCATATCAGTAAATTAGTGGGTTTTTGTTAAATGTGAGCCAAAATCATCACAATTAATAGAACCAAAGACTTATACTACTTCAGTCTGTGTGCATTGAATTTATTTAATACACAAGTTTCACAATTTGAGTTAAATTACTGAAATAAATGAACTTTTCCACGACATTCTAATTTATTCAGATGCACCTGTATATAACACACACACACACACACACACACACACACACACACACACACACACATATATATATAATTATTATTATTTTTTAAAAACATCTTTGATGGATGGATTTACTAGAGAGTGCACTATAATTATGTCCCTGCAGTGTTCATTTGCAATGCAAATGGAAGCCCATAGTAACCATTGTAGATGTAATAGCCTCAGCAGACACAGCTGTTCCTTTACACTGCATCTGAGGACTCATACTTTGTTCATTTAAACATATCCTTTTATTGTACTGTAGGGTTTGAATGTAATTGTTTGTTTTATACAACTACAGCAGGCCTACTTACTATAGAATGTTTTATTATTCATCTTAATTGTTGATGAAAGATCAACCTAATATTTTATGAATGCCAAATAGGTTATATATATAATACAAATAGGTTATATATAATATATATATATATATATATATATATATATATATATATATATATATATATATAAATTAAAAGTTAAAGTAGTAAAAAGGTTACACAGTAGCCCCTGCAACTGAGCAATTGCGCCACCTACTGGTTCTCCAGCAGATCTGAACAGTCCATTGACGGCAGATTCACTGGCTGATAATGCGGTATGAATTTATGGATTCATGTTTTGTGTGTGTGTGTGTGTGTGTGTGTGTGTGTGTGTGTGTGTGGAGCAGGTACTCGCGAGCACCCTCCTGAATGCTAAAATGACAAACGGGACACAATACGGTCTCGTATTGTAGCCTAAGTCCGTAAGACCGCAAATGCGCATGAAGTGTTCAATTTGGGACGGCCTTGGGCTTCTATACTGTTTGACCATATGACAATAATAGCGGCAGGCGATTTGTCAAAAGTAAGCCTCAGAGAGAAACGTGATTGATCAAAAATAAGCCACAGGAGAGTAACGCGATTGGCTGATGTGGACTTAATTTGGGCTTACTTTGGCTCAATCGGTGTCGTGGGTTCGAATTTCATTGGAGTTGGAGGAAAGTGTATCTTTAATCGCTGTGAGTAATAGTTTATGGCAAATGCATAAAAAATAGCAAAGAAGACTAAAAAAATGAAATAAATAAAAGTCAGTAAAGTCAATTGATTTACCTCCTGATTTGCAGTTGAAAAAGTCAGCGTAATCATGTATTCCGGGCCGAGATCGGGCAGGTGAGTCTACAGGCCTGCAATGCCTTGGAGTCAAACTTATAAGAGGACATGATGTTAATAGTTTGAAATTTCCACTTTTCGTTGCGGCTCCAATTTTCTTTGCTGTTCTTCCCTTTAAGGCCAATAGAGGGCGCTAGAGACATTAGCTATAGGCCTGTGTCTCAACGAGGGGCCCTTACCGGCTGTGACTTAATGGTTGGTGTTTCGGGTTTGTGAACTCAGAAGGGTGTAACACGAAACACCAAGTATATAGTCACAGCCAAATTTACCAGTAGTGCTCTGGTAGCAGAAAGTCTGCTACTGGACAGATATAAAGACAAAACAAAATAAATTAATAGATTGTGGTATGCTTATACTGTAGTTATTAGGCTTGCTACGTAGAAAATCAACTGCTTGCTGTAAGTAGCCTTGAAGAGATTCCACTGGACTATTCTCAAAGAGAACGACCTACATACGTGTTTAACAAATAACATTTGAAAGGAAAGTCTGGTGTTTGATGGACATCCTGTGACTGCATATTAACTAAGGTTAGCTGACTCCATAAACTAAAGTCTTGAATGATAAAATGAGCTAATGCTGATTCTTTGGCTGATGTTTTAACATCACTGTATTCATTTCAACTTTAAATTACAGTTGTCTTCTTATCAAATAATTGCCATTATGTGAGTTTTGTTTAGTTGGTTTTGTGAGATAAAGAATAATAAACTGTTATAGAGTGAATGATGTATGTAGTAATTTGCATGCGGAAGTGTACATTTTTAACAAAAGAAAATAAATACATAAAAAGTGTGGAATATTTATATCTTGACTCAGTGTTTATCTTCAAAACTATTACAAATCTTTCATATTACACCAGTATTTTTATTGGTAAAAATACAGTAGACAGCAGACATATATATATAAATATATTATATATATATATATAATATATATACCCCTATACATATATATATATATATATATATATATAAGGATTGGTATTTAGATTGAAAATGTAATGTGAAGATATCATTTATGGTTAAAAAACATTTCTCCATTATCAGTTTTAAAGTTATTTTAACTGCACAACATTGTATACAATTTTCCAAGTTTCTTTACAACCTTAGCTTTTTCATAACTCGCAAAAAGCAGTTTGGTGATGACGCAGATAGAATACGGAGAACATTCGAGAACGTGCTGGAATCTCTGGCTCATGAGCTCAGACCAGAACACTGAAGCATAAAAATAAAGGAATAAACTCTGGTCTATAAACTTTTCTTAACTTCTTTACAGTTTTTTTTCTTCCCATGAATTTGCAATAAAACATTTTTGGTGATGACGCAGATAGAATATGGAGAGAATTCGGGCTCGTGGGCTTCACCAACACCTGAGCACTTTACACGTAAAATACAACAAGAGTTGTGTTTCTGTTTTTGACGGATGTGAAATGTTGGTTGTTTCAAGTGAAATTTCAGTAGAAGTTATAAATTGGAAATGTTATAATTACAGTGTACATTTGCTGTAACAGCATATTCACTGAAGTGACTCCATGTACTCATGTTAAAGTTTTTGAATGATAAAACATGAATTAATGCTGATTCTTTTAGTGGTTTTTACATCATTGTGTGTCTTTGATGATTAAATTACACAAATTATGTAGTAATTTGTTACATATGTACGTGTTATTATGTACATGAATAAAAATGTTTAAAATATTTTTTACTGATTATATTTTTCTTTAAAACTATTACCAGTCTGTGATATTACAATAATACGTATATAGGCCTATTGTAAAACATAGAGGATATATTATTAAAAGACTTGTATTTGGAAATGTATGTTAACATTGAACATTAAAGACATATTTTATGGCAAAAAAATAAGATATTTCATTGTCTTTTGTACAGTGTCAGTTTTGCAGTAATGTGTTAATGTGAACACCACACTATAAATATTTAAGTATAACATCAATCTGTTTGCTGATTTTATTCTTTAAAAAACTATTTGGTACCTATATACCAAAAGTATTTATATTTGTCCAAAACATCTTTTTTTTAAAAATCAGTTCCACATACATGTCTTGTGTTTTCCATCCATTTTTTTTTTTTTTTTTATGACAACTATCATCGATTCAATACAGAGAATGTCAGAATGTTTGGGAATATTTACACACAATTTCATACATCAGTTAAACAATACTAAACATTTTAGAACAGAATAAAACATGGGTTTAAGCTGTCATCAGAAAGACATTTCGCATTGTGCCTTTTGTCAGTGCAGTCGGGGAGGAGCACCTGCAGCACCTACAGGACATGGCCACGTCACTTTAGAGGGAGTTCTTTGGCAATACGTCAGCATGACCTCAGAACAAGTCGGACCGGACTCAGACAGATTTCTAGCGAGCACACATCTCACAAGGATCACCGGCAGGGGCGTTGCACAAGATCCCAGGCCCTATGCACAGGCAGTCCTGATGGGCCCCCATGACCCCCCAATGAAAATATCCAGGTTAAATAAAATATATTCCAGACTTTTCAAGGGCCCTCTCTTCCTTTGGGGCCCTGGTAATCAGTACTGATTTTACCCCCAGTCCGACGCCCCTGATCACCGGTGATGGGTCTGGCACAGATTTTGCACATTTTTAAATGAGCCTAAAGTGAGGGTTTGATGTGGATTCCCTTTAACATTTAAGACCAGATACACCACCACTTCAATCTGAATCATCAGCAGAGGTTTGAATGTTCAGGGCCGGCCAACAGAAAAATCCAGTCTTAAAAGTGGACAAGGTGCTGTAGAGCATGTTCAAACAGTACAGATCTGTTCTTCCTGATGTTGTATTTTCTATCAACTGTTTGTAATCTATTTTTGATGCACAGCCTTTCTGTGACTTTGTGATACCTTTGTATATTCCCACACATTTTTTGGATCTCAAACTGAAAACAGGATTGCCACTTTCACCTGGCTGACCTGCCGTGGACATCAGAAACTTATTTCTTTGGTTTTTTCTCATTCATGGCAGAGGAATCAGTGATATCTTTGCATGTGTGCATTTGAAGATCCCCCTGGTTATTAAATGTGTAGAAATATAAATCCTTGTTCTTACTGGGTGCACAAATGCGATCAAGTAAACCTTTTCCCAAAACATCTGTTTGCCCGAGTAATTTAACAAGGCACTGATCTTTGTCATGAAACATGTGCTGTTTTTTGGGAAGTTCTGCCTCATAAAATCAGAACAAAGTCTATGGTGGGGAAGAAAACATATGCGTCATATAGACAAGCGTACTCAAATGTATGACAGGCGGTCAAGGTGTAATCATTCCCCAGGTAGACTCCATAGCAGGACCTGATTTTATTTTCTTGTTTCAGCTTGATCAAGCACACTGGCTCTCTTCTTAACCGGAATTCATTCCAGTTCACGTTCTCAGACTGTCTGAAGATCTTTCCATTTCTGAACAACAGTGGACCTGGATGTGATTTTAACATTTCAATGCAAGCTTCCACATCAGAGGAGCTCATGCAAGGAACGGTGAATCCTTCATTCGTAATGCTGCAGTTGAGAGAGACATCTTCCTCGTGGCTTGTTGAATTGGGTGAGAGTCCGGTGGCCTCAGCGGCTGCCATCTAATAGAACACAAATGAACATGTTACAGGTTTTTTTTTTCTTTTTTACTCTTAGAGAAGGTGGATACTTTATATAAAATGTAATTATTATACTTATAACTGTACAGTTTGTTTTTACCTTTTATATTCATGAATGCAGTTTACAGTAACAAAAAATAAGTTGTGGTTTTACATATAGACCCTTAGCCAATTTATACATTTGGCAGACACTTTATCCAAAGCGACTTACATATTGCATTCAAGGTACACATCTTATCAGTTCTTTGCTTTCCCTAGTAATCAAACCCATGACCTTGGCATTGCTTTGGGACCCCCTTCCTCACCACAAGAAAGCACTTTGTCTGACTTTGAAATTAAGTAGAGGCTAACTTTTAGTGTTGTAAATATCATGTCTATAAATGTCTATATATGTGTGAGTATTACCAGACACTCTGACAGTGCGATCTCTCTATGGGATATGTGATGTGGAATATAAAAAAAAAAAAAAAAAAATCTAAAACAAATGTATTTTTTTTTTTTTTCACTTTTTTTTAAGTAAACATGAATGGAAAGCACATATTTGGGGGAAATTAACCAAAACTTTGGGTATCTTGTTCATCGTGTTTGTTTTCATATAAAAGCATCAGAATTGAGTTCCGATCTTTTTATTAGCTCATGAGTGCAAATCGCGCGGTATCCGCCTGTGATCTCGTACATGGCTGATGCACTTCGAGAAGTGAGAACTGTCCGTCTTGACTGCACTTATTTCCCTCCTCCCCTCACTACAGCCATCTACTCGTCTACATTCCAGGTAAAGCGAGGCGTATTTCGAAAAGATTGTATTTTGTCATTCTTCAGTTCTGACACGTAACTTTTTTCTAAAACGTCTTTATTACTTCGTCTTTATACAGTACATCTTTCTTTTTTTCCCCGTTAGTCCATTCCTAAGCCTGCCCTAAACTTATGTCTACTCAATGGCTACAATCTCACCAATTTAAAAAAGCTCCGCTTACTCGCTGCATAAGCTCCTCCCCACTCGGAGCAGGTACATATTTGTTTCATTTGGCTCACAGACGACATCAACCAGCTTTTAGCTCGCGCAGTAAAGCGTGTCTTTGCCAGTGCAGGACTCGTGGGTTCGAATCCCAGGAAAAGCAGGAATTGAAGTCAAATGTTTCTTTAATAGCTGTGAGTTATAACTTATGGCAAATGCACAAAAAATAAGAAATATATAAAGAAGACTAAAAAAAATAAATAAATAGAAGTAAATAAATTCTACTGATTTACCTCTTGATTTGCAGTTGAGAAAATCAGCGTAATCATGTATTCCGGGCCGAGATCGGGCAGGTGAGTCTACAGGCCTGCAATGCCTTGGAGTCAAACTTATAAGAGGTCATGATGTTAATAGTTTGAAATTTCCACTTTTCGTTGCTAGTTTTTTCATTGCGGCTCCACTTTTCTTTGATGTTCTTCCCTTTAAGGCCATTAGAGGGCGCTAGAGACATTAGCTATAGGCCTGTGTCTCAACGAGGGGCCCTTACCGGCTGTGACTTAATGGTTGGTGTTTCGGGTTTGTGACATCAGAGGGGGTGCAACACGAAACACCAAGTATATAGTCACAGCCAAATTTACCAGTAGTGTTCTGGTAGCATATAGAATGTCTGCTACTGGACAAATATAAAAACAAAACAAAATAAATGAATAGATTGTGGTATATGCTTATACTGTAGTTACTCTTAGAGACATCCTAGGCCTGTGATGCTGGAGGCACGGACATGATCCATTCACAAATATGGGGGCTAAGCCTGTTTTAAGGGAGTCTTGTCTCAAAATTAGTCAGGTATATAATTGCAGAAATTCATAGTTAACTATGTGTGTGATATTAAACCATAAAAAAGTAATATATGTCCTATAAAATTATAAATAACAGCAAATAATACAACAATAACAAATGTAACCATACTGTGCATGGTGAAATTATGCATCTGGTTTTCTTGCTGGAAAGTCAGATAGACACAATACAAAAATAAACAAAAGAGTTGAATTATATATATATATAATAAACTTATATATAATAAGTAATATAATATATATAATAAACTTAAACTTAATCTGTTTCCAATTTCTGACATACTCTGATGTGACAGCAATGGCATTACTGATGTTACATTAGATGCAGAAGTTCTGAAGTCCGTGTAAAAAAAAAAAAAAAATTAGTTTGATTTGCCTAATTTTAACATTTATTTAAAATAGCCTACTGTTTATTTCACAAATTTTGTAGTGTTTAATCATTTTTTAAAAATCAAATAAATAAACAAACAAACAAATAATCTGTCATGAAGAATGTTATGAGAACAGTTGTGAGAACACCGGCTAGGTGCTTGTCATCGTTTTAACCACCAGATGACGTCAAAGTGCCATATGAATAAAGCTTAGCAGCAATCAACCTTTGTACTACAGAGTTGCAAGGACAGCCTCGTTTGTCAGAGCTTCGTTTGACCAGCACTAGGGGGTGCTAGATAATTTAACCGCCCGCTGAAAGTCTTCTGTATCTCTAGGTGTTTGAGAACCTTCATGCAGCTCATCGTTTAGCTCAAAGAGTAACGAGTAGCGCAGGTGAAACAGAAGTCATGAGTTCGAATCTCACAGAAAACTTTCATTTATAAAATGTCTTTCTTAAATGCAGTGTGAGTTGATTTGGACAAAAACCTTCTGCCAAGTGCACAAGTGCATTAATATCATATAGACGAACAAATAAGTAAAGAAATAAAAATAAAGCAAATAACTTACCTTGTCCAGGTTTGAGCTTTCAGGTATTCTTGTAGGAGAGCAAGTCGGGTTTGAGCTTTCAGGTATTCTTGTAGGAGAGCAAGTTGACGAAGCTGAAAAACTGAGATCTCTATTAATTGCGCTGATTCTTATAACAGTACATTGCAGGTAATTCAAAATTTGCACCTTGCACATTGTGTTATCCCTAAATTCCACCGGGGGCACTAAAACAATATCTATCTGAGAGCAAATAGGCAAAGTGTTGTGGTAGTTTTCTACTACCATACTAATATATAGACACACACACACACACACACACACTGCTATATATATATATATATATATATATATATATATATATATATATATATATATACTGTATGTATGTGTGTTTGTATGTATATATATATATATATATATATATATATATATATATATATATATATATATATATATATATATATGTGTGTGTGTGTGTGTGTGTGTGTGTGTGTGTATGGGTAATAGGATAAATGTATAGGAAATTTGTACCTTGGCATTAAACATTAAGTTGCTTTGAACAATGTATAGTCAAGTTATTAACAACGTGAAAATGTGCTATGACTATTTGAAATAATTTTATTGAAATATTACTATTTGAGAATGTTTAGAACTCCTTAAACTACTTCAAATAATTCTCATCAAGAAACTGCACCATTACCAAGGTACAGATGCTGTAATGTTGTATGCTTATACTCATTGTGTTTCCTGCACTGTGCTGACACTGTAGCTCAACTTTAGCCTGAGCTCTGGCACCTCAGTGACAAGTCTCAATCTGTGTGTAGAGAGGAGCTCCTTTGCCTAGAGCTTGAGGAATTTAGACAGTGTAGTAACACTCAGAATGTGTTTCAGTTATGCTCCATTCCTTTGACGCAGAAAAACAAGGCGGTCAAACACACACACAGAGGGTGCAGCTTACACTGCTCTTAGGCTTGCTAAGTAGAAAATCAACTGCTTGCTGTAAGTAGCCTTGAAGAGATTCCACTGGACTATTCTCAAAGAGAACAACCTACATACGCGTTTAACAAATAACATTTGAAGGGAAAGTCTGGTGTTTGATGGACATCCTGTGACTGCATATTAACTAAGGTTAGCTGACTCCATAAACTAAAGTCTTGAATGATAAAATGAGCTAATGCTGATTCTTTTGCTGATGTTTTAACATCACTGTATTCATTTCATCTTTAAATTACAGTTGTCTTCTTATCAAATAATTGCCATTATGTGAGTTTTGTTTAGTTGGTTTTGTGAGATAAAGAATAACAAACTGTTATAGAGTGAATGATGTATGTAGTAACTTGCATGCGGAAGTGTACATTTTCAACAAAAGAAAATAAATACATAAAAAGTGTGGAATATTTATATCTTGACTCAGTGTTTATCTTCAAAACTATTACAAATCTTTCATATTAAACCAGTATTTTTATTGGTAAAAATACAGTAGACAGCAGACATATATATATAAAAAAGGATTGGTATTTAGATTGAAAATGTAATGTGAAGATATCATTTATGGTTAAAAAACATTTCTCCTTGATCAGTTTTAAAGTTATTTTAACTGCACAACATTGTTACAATTTTCCAAGTTTCTTTACAACCTTAGCTTTTTCATAACTCGCAAAAAGCAGTTTGGTGATGACGCAGATAGAATACGGAGAACATTCGAGAACGTGCTGGAATCTCTGGCTCATGAGCTCAGACCAGAACACTGAAGCATAAAAATAAAGGAATAAACTCTGGTCTATAAACTTTTCTTAACTTCTTTACAGTTTTTTTTCTTCCCATTAATTCGCAATAAAACATTTTTGGTGATGACGCAGATAGAATATGGAGAGAATTCGGGCTCGTGGGCTTCACCCACACCTGAGCACTTTACACGTAAAATACAAACAAGAGTTGTGTTTCTGTTTTTGACGGATGTGAAATGTTGGTTGTTTCAAGTGAAATTTCAGTAGAAGTTATAAATTGGAAATGTTATAATTACAGTGTACATTTGCTGTAACAGCATATTCACTGAAGTGACTCCATGTACTCATGTTAAAGTTTTGAATGATAAAACATGAATTAATGCTGATTCTTTTAGTGGTTTTTACATCATTGTGTGTCTTTGATGATTAAATTACACAAATTATGCAGTAATCTGTTACATATGTACGTGTTATTATGTACATGAATAAAAATGTTTAAAATATTTTTTACTGATTATATTTTTCTTTAAAACTATTACCAGTCTGTGATATTACAATAATACGTATATAGGCCTATTATAAAACATAGAGGATATATTATTAAAAGACTTGTATTTGGAAATTTATGTTAACATTGAACATTAAAGACATATTTTATGGCAAAAAAATAAGATATTTCATTGTCTTTTGTACAGTGTCAGTTTTGCAGTAATGTGTTAATGTGAACACCACACTATAAGTATTTAAGTATAACATCAATCTGTTTGCTGATTTTTTTCTTTAAAAATCTATTTGGTACCTATATACCAAAAGTATTTATATTTGTCCAAAACATCTTTTTTTAAAAATCAGTTCCACATACATGTCTTGTGTTTTCCATCCATTTTTATTTAATTTTTTTTATGGCAACAATCATCGATTCAATACAGAGAATGTCAGAATGTTTGGGAATATTTACACACAATTTCATACATCAGTTAAACAATACTAAACATTTTAGAACGGAATAAAACATGGGTTTAAGCTGTCATCAGAAAGACATTTCCCATTGTGCCTTTTGTCAGTGCAGTCGGGGAGGAGCACCTGCAGCACCTACAGGACATGGCCACGTCACTTTAGAGGGAGTTCTTTGGCAATACGTCAGCATGACCTCAGAACAAGTCGGACCGGACCGGACACATTTCTAACGAGCACACATCTCACAGGGATCACCGGTGATGGGTTCAGTGCATATTTTGCATATTTTTAGATGAGCCTAAAGTGAGGGTTTGATGTGGATTCCCTTTAACATTTGAGACCAGAAACACCACCACTTCAATCTGAATCATCGTCAGAGGTTTGAATGTTCAGGGCCGGCCAACAGAAAAATCCAGTCTTAAAAGTGGACAAGGTGCTGTAGAGCATGTTCAAACAGTACAGATCTGTTCTTCCTGATGTTGTATTTTCTATCAACTGTTTGTAATCTATTTTTGATGCACAGCCTTTCTGTGACTTTGTGATACCTTTGTATATTCCCACACATTTTTTGGATCTCAAACTGAAAACAGGATTGCCACTTTCACCTGGCTGACCTGCCGTGGACATCAGAAACTTATTTCTTTGGTTTTTCTCATTCATGGCAGAGGAATCAGTGATATCTTTGCATGTGTGCATTTGAAGATCCCCCTGGTTATTAAATGTGTAGAAATATAAATCCTTGTTCTTACTGGGTGCACAAATGCGATCAAGTAAACCTTTTCCCAAAACATCTGTTTGCCCGAGTAATTTAACAAGGCACTGATCTTTGTCATGAAACATGTGCTGTTTTTTGGGAAGTTCTGCCTCATAAATCAGAACAAAGTCTATGGTGGGGAAGAAAACATATGCGTCATATAGACAAGCGTACTCAAATGTATGACAGGCGGTCAAGGTGTAATCATTCCCCAGGTAGACTCCATAGCAGGACCTGATTTTATTTTCTTGTTTCAGCTTGATGAAGCACACTGGCTCTCTTCTTAACCGGAATTCATTCCAGTTCACGTTCTCAGACTGTCTGAAGATCTTTCCATTTCTGAACAACAGTGGACCTGGATGTGATTTTAACATTTCAATGCAAGCTTCCACATCAGAGGAGCTCATGCAAGGAACGGTGAATCCTTCATTCGTAATGCTGCAGTTGAGAGAGACATCTTCCCCGTGGCTTGTTGAATTGGGTGAGAGTCCGGTGGCCTCAGCGGCTGCCATCTAATAGAACACAAATGAACATGTTACAGGTTTTTTTTTTCTTTTTTACTCTTAGAGAAGGTGGATACTTTATATAAAATGTAATTATTATACTTATAACTGTACAGTTTGTTTTTACCGTTTATATTCATGAATGCAGTTTACAGTAACAAAAAATAAGTTGTGGTTTTACATATAGACCCTTAGCCAATTTATACATTTGGCAGACACTTTATCCAAAGCGACTTACATATTGCATTCAAGGTACACATCTTATCAGTTCTTTGCTTTCCCTAGAAATCAAACCCATGACCTTGGCATTGCTTTGGGACCCCCTTCCTCACCACAAGAAAGCACTTTGTCTGACTTTGAAATTAAGTAGAGGCTAACTTTTAGTGTTGTAAATATCATGTCTATAAATGTCTATATATGTGTGAGTATTACCAGACACTCTGACAGTGCGATCTCTCTATGGGATATGTGATGTGGAATATAAAAAAAAAAAAAAAAAAAAATCTAAAACAAATGTATTTTTTTTTTTTTTTTCACTTTTTTTTAAGTAAACATGAATGGAAAGCACATATTTGGGGGAAATTAACCAAAACTTTGGGTATCTTGTTCATCGTGTTTGTTTTCATATAAAAGCATCAGAATTGAGTTCCGATCTTTTTATTAGCTCATGAGTGCAAATCGCGCGGTATCCGCCTGTGATCTCGTACATGGCTGATGCACTTCGAGAAGTGAGAACTGTCCGTCTTGACTGCACTTATTTCCCTCCCCCCCTCACTACAGCCATCTACTCGTCTACATTCCAGGTAAAGCGAGGCGTATTTCGAAAAGATTGTATTTTGTCATTCTTCAGTTCTGACACGTAACTTTTTTCTAAAACGTCTTTATTACTTCGTCTTTATACAGTACATCTTTCTTTTTTTTCCCCGTTAGTCCATTCCTAAGCCTGCCCTAAACTTATGTCTACTCAATGGCTACAATCTCACCAATTTAAAAAAGCTCCGCTTACTCGCTGCATAAGCTCCTCCCCACTCGGAGCAGGTACATATTTGTTTCATTTGGCTCACAGACGACATCAACCAGCTTTTAGCTCGCGCAGTAAAGCGTGTCTTTGCCAGTGCAGGACTCGTGGGTTCGAATCCCAGGAAAAGCAGGAATTGAAGTCAAATGTTTCTTTAATAGCTGTGAGTTATAACTTATGGCAAATGCACAAAAAATAAGAAATATATAAAGAAGACTAAAAAAAAATAAATAAATAGAAGTAAATAAATTCTACTGATTTACCTCTTGATTTGCAGTTGAGAAAATCAGCGTAATCATGTATTCCGGGCCGAGATCGGGCAGGTGAGTCTACAGGCCTGCAATGCCTTGGAGTCAAACTTATAAGAGGTCATGATGTTAATAGTTTGAAATTTCCACTTTTCGTTGCTAGTTTTTTCATTGCGGCTCCACTTTTCTTTGATGTTCTTCCCTTTAAGGCCATTAGAGGGCGCTAGAGACATTAGCTATAGGCCTGTGTCTCAACGAGGGGCCCTTACCGGCTGTGACTTAATGGTTGGTGTTTCGGGTTTGTGACATCAGAGGGGGTGCAACACGAAACACCAAGTATATAGTCACAGCCAAATTTACCAGTAGTGTTCTGGTAGCATATAGAATGTCTGCTACTGGACAAATAAAAAACAAAACAAAATAAATGAATAGATTGTGGTATATGCTTATACTGTAGTTACTCTTAGAGACATCCTAGGCCTGTGATGCTGGAGGCACGGACATGATCCATTCACAAATATGGGGGCTAAGCCTGTTTTAAGGGAGTCTTGTCTCAAAATTAGTCAGGTATATAATTGCAGAAATTCATAGTTAACTATGTGTGTGATATTAAACCATAAAAAAGTAATATATGTCCTATAAAATTATAAATAACAGCAAATAATACAACAATAACAAATGTAACCATACTGTGCATGGTGAAATTATGCATCTGGTTTTCTTGCTGGAAAGTCAGATAGACACAATACAAAAATAAACAAAAGAGTTGAATTATATATATATATATAATAAACTTATATATAATAAGTAATATAATATATATAATAAACTTAAACTTAATCTGTTTCCAATTTCTGACATACTCTGATGTGACAGCAATGGCATTACTGATGTTACATTAGATGCAGAAGTTCTGAAGTCCGTGTAAAAAAAAAAAAACTTAGTTTGATTTGCCTAATTTTAACATTTATTTAAAATAGCCTACTGTTTATTTCACAAATTTTGTAGTGTTTAATCATTTTTTAAAAATCAAATAAATAAACAAACAAACAAATAATCTGTCATGAAGAATGTTATGAGAACAGTTGTGAGAACACCGGCTAGGTGCCTGTCATCGTTTTAACCACCAGATGACGTCAAAGTGCCATATGAATAAAGCTTAGCAGCAATCAACCTTTGTACTACAGAGTTGCAAGGACAGCCTCGTTTGTCAGAGCTTCGTTTGACCAGCACTAGGGGGTGCTAGATAATTTAACCGCCCGCTGAAAGTCTTCTGTATCTCTAGGTGTTTGAGAACCTTCATGCAGCTCATCGTTTAGCTCAAAGAGTAACGAGTAGCGCAGGTGAAACAGAAGTCATGAGTTCGAATCTCACAGAAAACTTTCATTTATAAAATGTCTTTCTTAAATGCAGTGTGAGTTGATTTGGACAAAAACCTTCTGCCAAGTGCACAAGGTGCATTAATATCATATAGACGAACAAATAAGTAAAGAAATAAAAATAAAGCAAATAACTTACCTTGTCCAGGTTTGAGCTTTCAGGTATTCTTGTAGGAGAGCAAGTCGGGTTTGAGCTTTCAGGTATTCTTGTAGGAGAGCAAGTTGACGAAGCTGAAAAACTGAGATCTCTATTAATTGCGCTGATTCTTATAACAGTACATTGCAGGTAATTCAAAATTTGCACCTTGCACATTGTGTTATCCCTAAATTCCACCGGGGGCACTAAAACAATATCTATCTGAGAGCAAATAGGCAAAGTGTTGTGGTAGTTTTCTACTACCATACTAATATATAGACACACACACACACACACACACTGCTATATATATATATATATATATATATATATATATATATATATATATATATATACTGTATGTATGTGTGTTTGTATGTATATATATATATATATATATATATTGTGATATTATATATATATATATATATATATATATATATATGTGTGTGTGTGTGTGTGTGTGTGTGTGTGTATGGGAAATAGGATAAATGTATAGGAAATTTGTACCTTGGCATTAAACATTAAGTTGCTTTGAACAATGTATAGTCAAGTTATTAACAACGTGAAAATGTGCTATGACTATTTGAAATAATTTTATTGAAATATTACTATTTGAGAATGTTTAGAACTCCTTAAACTACTTCAAATAATTCTCATCAAGAAACTGCACCATTACCAAGGTACAGATGCTGTAATGTTGTATGCTTATACTCATTGTGTTTCCTGCACTGTGCTGACACTGTAGCTCAACTTTAGCCTGAGCTCTGGCACCTCAGTGACAAGTCTCAATCTGTGTGTAGAGAGGATCTCCTTTGCCTAGAGCTTGAGGAATTTAGACAGTGTAGTAACACTCAGAATGTGTTTCAGTTATGCTCCATTCCTTTGACGCAGAAAAACAAGGCGGTCAAACACACACACAGAGGGTGCAGCTTACACTGCTCTTAGGCTTGCTAAGTAGAAAATCAACTGCTTGCTGTAAGTAGCCTTGAAGAGATTCCACTGGACTATTCTCAAAGAGAACAACCTACATACGCGTTTAACAAATAACATTTGAAAGGAAAGTCTGGTGTTTGATGGACATCCTGTGACTGCATATTAACTAAGGTTAGCTGACTCCATAAACTAAAGTCTTGAATGATAAAATGAGCTAATGCTGATTCTTTTGCTGATGTTTTAACATGACTGTATTCATTTCATCTTTAAATTACAGTTGTCTTCTTATCAAATAATTGCCATTATGTGAGTTTTGTTTAGTTGGTTTTTGTGAGATAAAGAATAACAAACTGTTATAGAGTGAATGATGTATGTAGTAACTTGCATGCGGAAGTGTACATTTTCAACAAAAGAAAATAAATACATAAAAAGTGTGGAATATTTATATCTTGACTCAGTGTTTATCTTCAAAATTATTACAAATCTTTCATATTACACCAGTATTTTTATTGGTAAAAATACAGTAGACAGCAGACATATATATATAAAAAAGGATTGGTATTTAGATTGAAAATGTAATGTGAAGATATCATTTATGGTTAAAAAACATTTCTCCTTGATCAGTTTTTAAAGTTATTTTAACTGCACAACATTGTTACAATTTTCCAAGTTTCTTTACAACCTTAGCTTTTTCATAACTCGCAAAAAGCAGTTTGGTGATGACGCAGATAGAATACGGAGAACATTCGAGAACGTGCTGGAATCTCTGGCTCATGAGCTCAGACCAGAACACTGAAGCATAAAAATAAAGGAATAAACTCTGGTCTATAAACTTTTCTTAACTTCTTTACAGTTTTTTTTTCTTCCCATTAATTCGCAATAAAAATTTTTGGTGATGACGCAGATAGAATATGGAGAGAATTCAGGCTCGTGGGCTTCACCCACACCTGAGCACTTTACACGTAAAATACAACAAGAGTTGTGTTTCTGTTTTTGACGGATGTGAAATGTTGGTTGTTTCAAGTGAAATTTCAGTAGAAGTTATAAATTGGAAATGTTATAATTACAGTGTACATTTGCTGTAACAGCATATTCACTGAAGTGACTCCATGTACTCATGTTAAAGTATTGAATGATAAAACATGAATTAATGCTGATTCTTTTAGTGGTTTTTACATCATTGTGTGTCTTTGATGATTAAATGACACAAATTATGTAGTAATTTGTTACATATGTACGTGTTATTATGTACATGAATAAAAATGTTTAAAATATTTTTTACTGATTATATTTTTCTTTAAAACTATTACCAGTCTGTGATATTACAATAATACGTATATAGGCCTATTGTAAAACATAGAGGATATATTATTAAAAGACTTGTATTTGGAAATGTATGTTAACATTGAACATTAAAGACATATTTTATGGCAAAAAAAGAAGATATTTCATTGTCTTTTGTACAGTGTCAGTTTTGCAGTAATGTGAACACCACACTATAAGTATTTAAGTATAACATCAATCTGTTTGCTGATTTTTTTCTTTAAAAAGCTATTTGGTACCTATATACCAAAAGTATTTATATTTGTCCAAAAACATCTTTTTTCAAAAACAGTTCCATTCATGAAAAAATTTCCTACCATTTCAAAACATCTTTTTAAATAAATCAATTCCACATACATGTCTTGTGTTTTCCATCCATTTTTATTTTTTTATTTTTTTATGACAACAATCATCTATTCAATACAGAGAATGGAACAAGTCGGAGCGCACTCAGACACATTTCTAACCAGCACACATCTCACAGGGATCACCGGTGATGGGTCTGGCACATTTTTAAATGAGCCTAAAGAGAGGATATGGACTCCCTTTAAGATTTGAGACCAGATACACCACCACTTCAATCTGAATCATCGTCAGAGGTTTGATTGTTTGGGGTCAGCAAAAAGAAAAATCTAGTCTTAAAAGTGGACAAGATGCTGTAGAGCCTGTTCAAACAGTACAGATCTGTTCTTCCTGATGTTGTATTTTCTATCAACTGTTTGTAATCTATTTGTGATGCACATCCTTTCTTTGACTTTGTGATACCTTTGTATATTCCCACACATTTTTTGGATCTCAAACTGAAAACAGGATTGCCACTTTCACCTGGCTGACCTGCCGTGGACATCAGAAACTTATTTCTTTGGTTTTTCTCATTCATGGCAGAGGAATCAGTGATATCTTTGCATGTGTGCATTTGAAGATCCCCCTGGTTATTAAATGTGTAGAAATATAAATCCTTGTTCTTACTGGGTGCACAAATGCGGTCAAGTAAACCTTTTCCCAAAACATCTGTTTGCCCGAGTAATTTAACAAGGCACTGATCTTTGTCATGAAACATGTGCTGTTCTTTGGGAAGTTCTGCCTCATAAATCAGAACAAAGTCTGTGGTGGGGAAGAAAACATATGCGTCATATAGACAAGCGTACTCAAATGTATGACAGGCGGTCAAGGTGTAATCATTCCCCAGATAGACTCCATAGCAGGACCTGATTCTGTTTTCTCGTTTTAGTTTGATCAAGCACACTGGCTCTCTTCTTAACCGGAATTCATTCCAGTTTTTGATATCAGACTGTCTATAGAGCTCTCCATTTCTGAACAACAGTGGACCTGGATGTGATTTTAACATTTCAATGCAATCTTTCACATCAGAGGAGCTCATGCAAGGAACGGTGAATTCTTCATTCGTAATGCTGCAGTTGAGAGATACATCTTCCTCGTGGCTTGTTGAATTGGATGAGGGACCAGTACTCTCAACAGCTACAAACACAGTCTGAAACACACACACGAACATGTAACACTTATTTGTCACTCTGAGAGATGGTAGATACTTTGATACTTTGTATAAAAAGTATTTATTATACTCATAACTGTACAGTTTGTTTTTACCTGTTGCATATCCATGAATGCAGTTTTCGTATGCGTGTCCTTTTGAACCTTCTTAATTTAGTTGTTTGTTGATCAATGGCCTGAAATATTCAGAAATGTAATTAAAGTATTTACACAGCTAAACTAAATCATCAATTAATGTCATGTAATGTAGATGAGAGCTACTGCTTTAGTATTTGATGATTTTATTAATAAACAAATTAAGTTGTGGATTTACATATCGACCCTTAATCATTTTAAACATTTGGCAGACACTTTTATTCAAAGGGACTTACATAGCATTCTGTCAGTTCTTGCTTTATAATATTAATATAGAATACTATAAAAATACACTTTAGGTGTCTGATGGACCCAAACACCTGGCATAATAATTATTGTCGATTTATCTTATTGCGGGTTGACATTTACAAGAGAGACATATTGCTAGCAATTTGAAATTGCTGTTTTAAAATTAAGTAAAAGAGATATGATGGGAGAGGGAAACTAGGTCCGCAAGCCCGGACGCAAACACGGGACGCACGGGGGGGGTCAGCACTGTGCCCACGAGGCTATCAGCGGTGGCGCGCATCGTTACTGAACTATATACATATGTATCACAGAGCGAAAAATACCAGGTATAGGTCTCTGCAGGAAAGTCATGGGAGTTTTCAGATCGGTGGGCGAGGACAAAAACAGAGGGGCGTTTCGACCATGTTACCTGATTGGCTGACGTCATAGCGACAGGTAGGTTTAGGGGTGGGGTCGGGTAAGAGGGATCATTATCATTGCGTGATTTAGAAACACCCATCAGTTTGAAAACACCCACAAAGTCAGAAACGCCCACTTTTGCTCTGCAGAGACCTCAATCTCAAAATACCGGTATCACATATACCTCTAATTTTGTTTATTATTTGACAGATAGTAGCCTATATAAAGTAGCCTAATTAAAGCCCTTAATAATGGTAAAGTAGTAACTTACCTTGTCCGGATTCGCACTTGTATTCCAGTCCAGAAATCCAGAGATCCGGCCCGTCACAATGAGGTGAAACACTTGCAACAGATACTTATATGAAGACATGATGCCAAATTTTCGGCAATTTGAAATTGCTGTTATTAAGCGAAGAGGGACTCGTACCCGAACTCAGGATATCCGAAGCGCACAAACCGACGAAGCTACGAGGCTTTCGGTTTTGAAGGCATCCTCGGAATCAAGATTTCCGAAGCACACTTTTGTCTCGCAGGGATGCCGTCGACCCGGTGCTGTACACTGCTGTTTTTCATGTTGAACCACGGACGTCGGAGGCGCTCACAGGGATACCCGAACATCATGACATCGGTCTTAAAGCGAAGTGGGAGATGACCGAGAATATTTGTAGCGAAGTGGGAGTTCGCGAGCTGGGACTCGAACTCCGGATGCTCGAAGAGTATCGGCATGCCATGTCTGCGCGCTGCTCACTAGGCTATCGACCTCGAAGCGGACTGGTGTTGACTTCTGATATACTTATGGATGACAGACAACATCCCTAGCGGCGAACCACTGAAATTTCCAATGAAGTTTCACTGAAATCACGTGATTTTGGCAGTCGTTTGATACGCCCTCTGAATTATGGAGGACCAAACCTGCAGAAATTGACAATAAAAAAATAGATAAATAAGTAAATAAATGTAATAATAGGGGAAATAAATAAAGAAATAAATGACTTGATAAGACAAATATAGTTCATTTGTAATAAAAAAAGGAATTACTTAATTACTGTTTTCCTTTGTGTATTATTTTCTGTATTTGTTTACATTTATTTTTATTATTTTTAACTTTTATTTACTTATTCTTTCATTTTATATATTTTATTTATTTATTTAAAAATGTATTTTTATTATTCTCTTATGTATTTATTTCCAGATTTATTTATTTATTTATTTTTACTTTTCCGTGTGTAACATGGAAAGGAGGGAGGCGGTCCTTGTGGAGTGCCAGTGAATCATTGGATGTGAGGTCACGCAGAAGCATCAGATTAAACTAATAATAGAGATCGGAGTTTGCTAGTGGGATGTGCCGGATCAAATGGGGAGATCCAATATATTTTCACAGATTCACATTATAATTTCTAATTATTTTATAGCGACTGAATTCAGTTACTTACCCTCATAGTTTCATCATTAAGCCCAGAACCATTAACATCGTCGATGAGTTTCTAGGTTGATGACGCTACTACACTCGGTGGAGATTTCTAAGACTTGTCTACAGTAATCACAGAAAAAAGTCTCCCAAAAGCACTGTGAGCATAAGTTTATCGTAAAACCAGTTGCACTAAATGTCTTTACGGTCTACTCAGGTTCACAATGTTTTTTGGAAATGTGACCCACTTGCATAAATTTTGCTTGACGCTAAAAGCTCGATATTCGCAAGTTTAGGGACCATCTCTAAGGTTACATACGACATTGGTATACACGTTAGATTTTTGATATTTATAAAATAAACTCGTTTTGTGAACGTTTTGTGACTGTAAGTAATTATCTTAAAATGCTATTGAAATTAGAAATGTGTATACCAACATCGTATTCAACTTTAAAGATGGTCCTTGAATTTGCAAATACTGAGCGTCTAATGTCAAGCCAAGCCAGACGGTCACGTTTCCAAAAAGCATTGTGAGCCTGAGTAGACCGTAGAGACCTTATAGGTATAACTGCTTTATGATAAACTTATGCTCACAACGCTTTTGGGAATGAAGATTTTCTCTGTAATTATAAAATGAACACACGCCACAGAAACCTCCACCAAGTGTGTCTAGAGGCGTCATCAATTTAGACCAACGACGATGTTGATGGTTCCGGGCTTAATGATGTAACTATGAGGATAAGAAACTGAATTCAGTTCACAAATCTGTGAAAATATATTGGATCTCTCCAGTTGATCTGGCACATCACACTCACAAACTCCAATCTCTATTATTAGTTAAATCTGAAGCTTCTGAATGACTTCTCAACCAATGATTCACCGGCACTCCACAAGGACCACCTTCCTTATTTCCATGTTGCACACGGAAAAGTAAAAAGAAATAAATGAATAAATAAATAAATCTGGAAATAAATACATGTGGGAATAAATAAATATATATAAAAAATCATGAATAAATGCATTTAAAAATAAACAAATACATAAATAAAATAAATATAAAAATGAATGAAAGTATAAGTAAATAAAAGTTAAAAATAATAAAAATAAATGTAAAATAAATACAGGAAATAATACATAAAATAATAAGTAATTTAAAATATAAATTCAGGATAAAAATTTATTACAAATGAACTATTTTTGTTTTTATCACATCATTTATTTATTTATTTTCCTTTTTATTACATTTATTTATTTATCTTTCATTTCTGCAGGTTTGTTTCTCCATACAAATCTTCTCTCTTTGGCTGGCGCTGAGCGAGACAGATTCGTTTTTACAGCGCTGCACTTTGTAACCAATCACACATGATTCTGTTGAGCTTATGAATGCAAAGACCAATCAGAGGCGTTAAGATGAGTCATCGCTGAATATTTTGTGCAGTGCGCGCACTCGCTGCAGGAATTCTACTCTGTTCGATTCTCTCATCAGAAACAACAAAGTGCAGATGTACATACGATGTAAGTAGAATATTCATTTCACAGTGTAAACAGCTTTAGGGTTATTATACTGAGAGTTTTTGAGAGTGGTTAAAATGTTATTTTATAATGTAAATGTTATTTGCTTTCTTTCTGTACAATGAAAGTGTTATAATTTATTACAATGTTTTTATTTAAGTTCACATTATAAACAAAGTCAGTCATATATAATGGCATGACACCCGACCCATATATATATATATATATATATATATATATATATATATATATATATATATATATATATATATATATATATATATATATATATGTGTGTGTGGTATATTACTATATTATTATATATATTACTATAGTAAGGTGCTGTATGTAGGATTGACACCGAGTGTTTGAACTAGGTATTGCAGTCCAAATTCAAAATATCAGAGAGGGTTTTTTTACACCCGGAAATACCCTTAATTTTAGACCTAATATTACATTTTAATATAATAAGAAAATAGAAAATAATTATAATAATATTTATTATTATTTATTTTAATTAATTGACAGCCATAATAAACTTACATAAATGAGCCTAGGTAAAATTTTAGATATAATAATAATAATACAGGCCCCTCCTCCTCAGACTTGATGCACACTCAGGTTACCAGATTGAGGACACAAACAGAAACGAGCGCACTTGATGATGAATGAAATGACATAGGCTGTGGTTTTAGCCAACTGACAACTCGGGTGCCGAAATACAATTGGGTAAACTGACAGTGGGCCGGTTTCACAAACCAAAACAAAGATCAACATTCCGGCCCGGAACGCGCATTTTCAAAGGAGAATAACTGACTGTAGCATTGTTTTTCAGATGAACAAGTATGTTAACTTAGCATGTTTCTTAAATATCTGCAAACATATTGTGGTATTTTTATGCTTTAGTAGAGTCAAAATCTTACATACAGCACCTTTAAGTAAAAAGCTGGGTTTTTATGAGTAGATTGAATACACTGTTAGGCTACTTTGCTCATCGCCCATTATAGATCATCTAACATAAAGGTGCAAAATGCATCTACTTACACATATTTGAGAGTCGAGATATTTCATGTCATAGTTAACACATTTGGGAATTTTTGAAAAAAAAAAACAAAAACAAAAAAACAATTTATTTAAATAAATTGAATAAAAAATGAATAAAACATGATAAGCCTATATCAGTTATATTTATATGACTGCTGTATGACAAGCACCCCCCCCTCACTCGTGCATGATTGCTTTAGAAACAAACTCTAACATATAGGCTACTGCAACAAAGTTGGCTTGACATGATAGGCTTATTTGTTTAAAATTTCACCTTAAAAATAAATGTAAATTTAACGATAAATCAGTAATGTCAAATAAATTGGCTTATAATAAAGAAGAGAACATTTAATCCGCCTCGATGTTTTGTAACTCGTAGATTAAAAAAAAAAAGAATTTTCGGTCGCTCTTGCAACATAGGGACCGACTACATTTAAAAAAATGAACAGGATATACATTTCAGTTAGGCTCTTCTTGCCATCTGAATGAGAACAGAAACTGTGAATATTGTCGATGGCAGAGTTATGGTCGATTGAAAATTGCTGCGGCAAAATTCACTGATATATTTTCAGCCTTTATAAACATTGTAGTGCAAAAATGCTTGAACGTGTTTCTTAAGTACAGTACAAACTACTTATCTATTATGTTCAGTCTATTATTATATGTGTTATCATTTAAATTAGTGTATCCCAATGTTTATCTTTCCATTTTATTTACCTCTGAAATCAGATTTGACCACAAGGTGGCGTCAACATGTTAATAAAGACCTTCTTCAGTGTTTTAAATATTTCAAAAATAGGCAACTAACAAGAATTAAGTGCTGAAAGAAATTTATTTCCATAGATTTCCATTCAATTCTACCCATCGTTTTAAAATTATAAAATTGCATCATTTATACAGAAAAATAATCTTTGTTTTGCAGTTTTGCCAGTAGCAGTAATACAGGTAAAATGAGGGTACAGAAATTGAAAAATGAAAATAGCAGAGAATAATACATACATATAGAACACAATAATTTTAATTGTAAAAAAATGTGAGCATAATAAATGTGTGCATAATTTATTTACAGCATATGTCTAATATATATATATTATTCATTCTTAGTCTAACAGTGTACTAAAATTGTTTGGAAATGAATATTCCTAGAAATCATAGAATATTTTTTATACTGCTGATTGTATATAAAGCTGTTTTGCATATAAGCTATTTTGTGTACATGCAGTTTTGTCTCTTATCCATTGTTCAAGTTCAAAATATTGATATAAAACTTTCATATGAACATTTTGACATTATGACATTTTTAATCTCATAATTGTTTTACCAAAGCATGATTTTTTCTTCTTCTTGTGGCAAACAGTAAATGGGTTTCTATACTTATTACCTTTAAAATGAGACATTATTTATTTCAGATAATCGAATGTGCATTTATTGATGACACCAGCTTTTAACTGAAGACGTTTTACCAGATATGGGTGTTGGAAAAATGAACGTTTCAGCTGTGTCTGCGGCAGGTGTGTCCAGGGCAGGTGTTTTCTTGGCAGACAGGTAAGAAGATGGGAAGGGTGAAAGTATGGTTGGAGCCGGAGACGATGGTGTAACGGAGCTTCCGTTGTCATGCTGTGGCTTTATATAGGACACACAGGCACACATACACCCGGTGTCCATCAACAGCCTGATAATGTCGTTTCTGAATCTGATGCCAACGAGTGCGTAGAGCAAAGGGTTCAGGCAGCACCTCACGTAGGCCAGATTGCGCGTTATGTTTTCCTGAAGGTGGAACTTGGTCCATTCTTCACAGTGTTTCGGAGTGGGTGTGAATATTTTAATCAGATGCACCATTGTGTAAGGAAGCTGGAACAGGAGGAAAAGAACCACCAGAAGTGCCATCAGGAGCAAAGTCCTCTGTCTACGCCAACATTTGCCACCGGCACTGATCAAGACGCGTCCGATCGCGCCGTAACACACCACCATCGCCACGCAAGGGATGCAGAATCCTGCAATCTTTGCCATCTGGGCCCACAGCTTCCATTTACGCACTTCATCACCCCAAACTTTCATATCGCACAAGAGGACTTCTGAACCCATGTCATTCTCCACGGAGCTGAAGAGCAAGTCTGGCAGGCTCAGGAAGACAGAAGTTACTGCGACTCCAAACGCAGACAGTGTGCTGTAAAACAGAGTCCCAGAACTCTTCTTCCGCACGGCCCTGGTGCGAACAACCACCAAATAGCGATCAACGCTTATGCAAGCCAACAACAGCAGGCCTCCATAGGTGTTGATGGCGTACATACCGCGGTTTAGCTTACACAGCCCCTCTCCGAACTCCCAGCTGCCGGTCAGTGTCTCTCCCGTCTGTAACGGAAGAGTCAGCAGAAGCAGCATGTCGGACAGAGCCAGGTAGAACAGGAAGACGTCGGTCATGCAGCGTAGACGAAGACGGCGGTATCGGGCAAAGGTGGCAATGACCAGCCCGTTACCAAGTACACCTATGAAGAAGACCACGAGGAAGACCGTGGTCTGGACAGCAGTAATGGTAAGCTCCTGCTCTTTGCTGGCTACACACAGCTCTTCAAACTCAGTGACGTTGGCCTCGGTGACCATATCAGTGTAATTGAATTCATAATCATAAGTGGAGCCTAAAAATGATGCTAAATCTGTAGTTGAATCAAATTTCCCCATACCTGTAAAACATGGCAGAAACAGTTCATCAGGTTATCATCTTTGATGCATGAATTTCTAGTCCTCTAAATGATCAACATGATCAAAACCTTCCCAAAAACCCTGTTATACACAATCTACTCCATGCACTCTTTGTTTTAATTGTTAGCTCATCATCTTTAGCAAGTAAAAGGATAGTATATTTGATCTTAATTCATCTTATGTTTTGCGCATATAAATAACAACTGAACCAAAATGCATAATTTTGCTTAGTTTGGTCTTCTGAAAAAAAATTATAATAATTGTTTTCCCATATTCTCAATATACTGTATCATTCTATATGGGCCATAAAAGCTAAATATGATACAAAACATAAAAAACATATGTAATTGTTTTATATTTAGATTTTGTATAATGGTGCAATATTGTTTTCATTTTATATTTTTTGTAAAAATCGATTTTTCTTTTTTTTTTTTTTTGTAAGACTTCACAGGGTGAAAGTGACGTCAGTTGCTGTTGTTTTGTTGCAGTTTTCCACCAACTAAGGGCGCTATTGAGAGTCTGGTTTCGTATGTAGTTATGAATACTAATCTCTAAACTGAGAATGTTTACATTCATATAAAGTTTAGAAAATGCTTAAAACACCAAAGTGCAATCAATTATCTGATCAAACAATTACACATTTTTCGTAAATTTTTAATCAACCAGTCTGGCTTAGTTGACTAAATGAGTCATGTCATTCATAATTTCACGTGTGGGATTAAGGCAGGTATCTGAGCGGTTTCTTTGTGTGGTGATTGAAGCAGAAATAAATCTAATTAATCGTTTGCTAAGGGTTGCAACTTAAATTCTTATATTAAATAATGCCGAAAAATAACCAAATGTTTAATCAGTTATTGTGGATTTTTAGTTTAACAACTATTCCTAAACACATCTTTTACAGTGCAGCTGTTAGCTTTTTTTTAATTGAACCAGCATATATGTCAATTTGATTTATGCATTGTTTTAATACAAGGTTTACATTAAAAATTGTTTTGGGATTCATTGGGGTTTGCATTGTTTGACTAGTTGCCAGGTTTTTTAGCTTGTTTTTTTTTTTTTTTTTTTAATCCTTGTCGTGATTCATTCAGTCTTGTGAGTTTTTAGTTAGTGATATTTCGCTTAAGAAAGTTGTGGTGTTGTTTGTGAAGCAGTTTATAGTTTAATGCAGCAAGCAGTTTGATCTCCGTGTCACGAATAACTTTACTTTTAACAGGCTAACTGTTTATAATATAATTTATATAGACTAGGCCTACTTATAATTACGCCTAAAATAGTTTCAGGTGTACACAGGCCTATATGTATATATATATATATATATATATTATATATATATATATATATTATATATATATATATATATATATTATATATAATTTTTATTATTATTATTATTGTTATTATTATTATTATTATTTTTTTTTTTGCATCTTATTCAGAGTTTTTGAACTTGGATTTTTGATATTGTACGTTTTTCTTGTGTGTGTGCATAGCCTGCGTTGTGGCACGCAGTGATGCGTATTTGTGAAGCTCAGCATCAGGTGCTATTTTCAAATTATTTTTGGGTGCGTGATTAATTAACCTGTCGAGCAAAGAAATTCAATTGGATTTAATTTAAATTAAACATCTAATAGTGGCCGATTAGGATACATTTAACATTTCATAGTAAAGACTTGCGTGATCCTGCTAGAAAAACACAAGATCTGAAAGTCTCGCGTGTCACAATAAGCACAGTAACTATAGTAACTCGCGCCTCGGTGCTGCCAGATGCGTCTCTTAAGAAATGTCACCTTTAGTTTCAGGTAAGTTTTGTGGTGAATGAGAGCACGAAATATCACTGTTAAAATCTTTAAATAACGTCTAGGATGAAATTGTACTCATTCTAATACTCATCGCGTGCCACAGTCAGACAGTCGTTGGCGTCAATCTGACATCCACTTCGCGCTTTCAGTCAGCATCGCGTGCCAACGCGCTTTAAAAACTTTCATGAGGAACGGAGTCTTTATTCGAGCAGAAGTGAAGTTGGGAGAGCAGACTGAAGGGAGATTATTTTATAAGTTTTTTTTTTTTTTTTTGGATAAACAGGGTCCTGTGCGCCTCTCTGGTAATGAGAAGGAAGAGGATAATGATGATGGTGACGATGAAACTCAGGACTGCATCACATGTTTAAGCCACTCGCGAGTCTGCTTCAGAAACAACCGTAAGCTATCAAACGTTTACCAAATTAAAAAAATATT
Source organism: Cyprinus carpio (assembly GCF_018340385.1). Lineage (NCBI taxonomy): Eukaryota > Metazoa > Chordata > Actinopteri > Cypriniformes > Cyprinidae > Cyprinus > Cyprinus carpio. The sequence continues at coordinate 20,576,549 of NC_056620.1, forward strand.
CTAGACATAATACATTTTAAAAAAAGGGGTTTTAATGAACAATGCTTTAAATAATCCTAATTGTTCACTTTATCATGTTATTTTTATTTAATTTTTTTAAACAGAGTTTGCTTTTGAAGTTGTTGATTTGATAACCGACAGTGGCAATGCTTTGGCATTGTTTTAATAAATTATGTATGCATATAAAAATATTTAATATGTACTAAAACACGATACATTTTATATACGTTTTAATTAAAGTTATTATTATTAACCCTTTAATGAGCACTTTAAAGAGTGGTGACCTACAATTGTTAAGGAGGTATTTCTACCCGATTAAACCCATAAAATTAGTTATGTTTTGTGGTATAAATCAATGTCGACTGGTTCAGTAATGTTAAATTATATTTTTGGCATGAATAAAACCAGTTAATTTAGATGTTACCATTTCTTTAATGTTTACACATCAGGTAAAATTATATGTTTATTTGCAGCCTGGTTCCTCGGGACAATGTTTGTTTATTTATTTATTTTGATTAATGATAATAAATTGTCTTATCAAACTTTCTGCATTGATATCTCGTAATTTATATTAAATATAATTTATATGAAATAAAATCTTTTTCAGCAAAGAAAAACAAAATATATATAACTACTACTTCTGATGAAAGATTGGTGAAGCCTGAAAATGTGGAATAAATCATATTTACTCACCTGCTGAATATATATAAAAATATTTTTTTTTATTAAAAAACGCTAGTATTTCAAAGCTATGTTTCATTAGAATATTGACATAATTATAGAAATATATTACATTAATATCCACTGTTATCGAGTGTTTGCAGTGAAAATACTATGAAAATGTTATATTATGTCTGCAAAAAAATAAAACATTTTATTTTTAGTGTAATTCACAGATATAAATGCAGAACTGAAAGCATCTTTTTATTTCAGATTTATATATTATTGATTATCTCAATTACAGTCTTTCTATCTATCTATCTATCTATCTATCTGTCTGTCTGTCTACCATTAAACTTTGAATGTGGGCATCTGAAACCCTGGAAAGTTTCAAATTCAATAATTTGTGTTACTCACCTCTGAGTGCAGGTCTTCAGGATCTCTGCTGTTATGAGTTTTGCCTGTAATTCAGACCTCAGTGGTTTCTCTGAACTTCTCTGCTGTTTGGGGGCCAGTGTCACTGTGAGAGAAACTCTGCCTGGCACCCTATTTGGGCTTTCACTTCTTTGTTTGGCTGACTTTGCATTGCCCCACATTTCACACCAAAACATATAAAGCACAAAGAATCCGGTAAACATCTCAGGAGGAGGCGTGTTTAAATGTGGTTGCTGTTTTCTTGAGAGAGCACCCTAAGATGGTATCAAAAGGCTTAATATTTGTCACCAGCATGTGAACCATGGTGAAATCAATGGTAATTAATACACATATTTTATAATTTTGTGGCATCGCTGTGCTCTTTGCACGTTGCATTGCTCTACGTTAACATGACTTCAGGACTTTGTTCAGCAACCTGAACTTATCTCTGTGTTGCAACATTAAATAATGCAATAAGCAGATTTTAAAGGATGTGCTTAGAACAGCTGTCTGTAGTTTCATAAATATCAGAATTCGTTTGGCAGGCCATTTTCAGCTCCACCACACAAGTTCAAATGCAAAATTTGCCCCTAAGAAAGTCCCTGCTTGCGAGGTAGTAGTTTTTCAAAGGTCCGGAACTTTCGGGGGCGGGACTTTGGCGCTGAACATGCTGATTGGTTGAGTTCACGCAACATTGTATTTCAACCACCATGTATCTGCATAATTTTTTTAAAATATTACTGTTATTGTGTCATGAAATGTAGTTTTAGAAGTATTTCAGGCGAGAATGTAGTTCTTTATTTTTAAAGACACGTCACCAGACTATTTGCCTAATCTTCTCGGTACTTTAGACTGTGATGGAAACACAGACAGTAACAGGTCTGGGGGGGAAAAAGTTCCTGGGACAAATTGTTCCAGGTAATTTCAGTGGAAAAGCGGCTTTAGGTCATTATTTACTTTAGATAATTTAGGTCATTTTTGGCGTAAAGTTTTCTTCTGCGAAACTCAAAAAACAAACACAGAAGGACAATTCATCTTTTTTTGAGAATTAATTTTAATAAATTTTAACATTAACTACTTTAGAACTCTTGTAGTTTTGTAGCATTTATGTGATATATATATATATATATATATATATATATATTATATAGATATATATATATATATATATAATTGTATATATATATGTGTGTGTGTGTGTGTGTGTGTGTGTGTGTTTGTATATATATATATATATATATATATATATATATATACATGCACACACACTGTATATATATATATTAGTGCTGTCAGACGATTAATCACAAATTGCATTAAAAATAAAAGTTTTTGTTTACATAATAGATGTGTGTGTGCTGTGTATATTTATTATATACATATAAATACACATACATACAGTATATATTTACATATATTTACATGTATATATTTATATTCATATAATTTATATTATATATAAATATATTGAATATACAAACAACATATTTTTATTTTTATGTATTATATACATGCATTTTTTTATGTATTTATATTTAATTTATAAATTTAAAAAGTACACATGCTATTTATATGTAAACTTTTATTTTGGATGCGATTAATCAAGATTAAATGTTTAACAGCACTAATCTATATTTATATTTATTATTAGTAAACATTTTTATTGTATTGTTTTATATATATATATATATAATTTCTACATATATATTGTTATTTGCAGAAAATCCAATTACAGTTGAACATGTTTGGCTTGAAAGATGTTTGTTTAAATGGTTTGGTTCTCTTGGGTTGGTCTTGAGTTCAGCAGAAAGTCATACTAGTTCCCCAAAGTGCAGAGACCAGGTAGGTTATAATGCGGTTGTATTGTTGGTTTTAATCAGTGGAATCTGAGGTCGACTCTGCATGGGTGTCTGAGTGTTGCACCAAAACACCACAAGCTTTTAAACCTGCAAACGAGAAGCAGTATCTTTGCCGAACATTGTTAGATAAAGCATTCTGTTCAAAAACGTTCCGTGGACATCTAATAAAATTGCATTTCAATATTCAAGCCCATTTATTCAGTAAGTAACCATATAATAAGCAGGATCATGTTCAGTCAGTATCAGTGGTGCTGATCACTTAATTTGCATTAATTATTTATAATAATAATAGTTAACTGAACACAATCCTTTATGTAGGCTATTCATGTCTTTGTTTTGTGTACATGCTTTGTGTGTAATTCAGTCTTAGTAAATATTGAAGAGGATCGTGAAATTCAAGTGATTCTCAGAGAGTACATCTTCTCTTTTTTTCTCACACAATGCCCTCCACCCTTTCTCTTTCTCACCCGTTTCTCTGTTTTGTTTTGAGTAGTCTGTGGTTGGCAGATCGTTGATGGGTACAATGTTTACTTGAAGCATGCCGTTCACAGTGCATTCGAAACACACACACACACACACATCACATTTGACCTTGTTTTGCCTGTGGAAGATAATTGTATGGCATTAGAGGCTCTCAAATACTGTTCCAAGAATGTCAATGTTAAACTTTATTAAGAGTCGAGTCTTCTGCACTTCACAATATTGAAAATAGCTGCTGTTGGCAGTAACCAAAGGCTGCTAACTGAGTTTTAAAGTTTTGATGACAACAAAATGAGAGTTTAATCACGTTAACATTACACACACACACACACACACACACACACACACACACACACACACACACACACAAAACCTAAAAACCACTTGCCTATGGCATATATGGACACTTTGATTTCAATACAATTCTTAATGAAGCACTTGTAAATTCATGTATTAAGTTTGTGTTTTTATGCATTTTTTAATGCAATTTTTTTTTTTTCATAATTGCTGCACTCTGCAAATCTTTTATGTTGCTTTATGTGGTTTAAAAATAAGTTGTGTGTATGCTTGCAATCAAGTCGATAGCAGTATTAATGAAATTAAATTCTTATGAGCTGTTTTTTTGTGCAACGCTTTAATTTTGTCTCGGTACAAGATGCGTTATTGAGTGTCACAGGAAGTATGCTCACTTGGTGCAACTGGACAATTTCCAATCTGAACGATTATGCAGAGACAATGTTGGTGACATCTGTAGACTGTATCTCAGGGTGAGAAATTCAGTGTTATACTGTGACCCAATTAAAAATGATTATTTATTTATTTAGTTATTTATTTTTGAGCAGCTATATATATATATATATATATATATATATATATATATATATATATATATATATATATATATTATACATATACATATATATATATATATTATATATATATATATATATATATATATATAGCTGCTCAAAAATAAATATATATATATTAAAAAAACTGCTTGGTATTTCTAGTTAAATGTAAATCTAAATTGAAATATGTTTCTAGATCATGTCAATTATGCTAAAAAATTTACTTCATATTGTTTTCAAATTCACTTACAATTTCAGGAACACACATAATGCATCTTAGTGGAGCTTTTATATTAAATGTTTGTATTACTTATCATTAAGTGTGATTTTTTTTTTTTTTTTTTGACAATTTAACCCCACAAACATAGCAGGTTAGATTAATGCACATAAATAAAATAAAAATTAAAAATTAAAAAATTAAAATGAAAAATTAAACTTAATTGTATGGTTCAGTCCCATTTGCCCTTCAAACACTAAGGGATAGTGGATAAATATTAAAAGTATAGTTCACCCAAAAATGTAAATTCTGTCATCATTTACTCACCCTCATGTTGTTTCTGACCTGTATGAGTTTCTTTCTTCTGCAGAACACACTATGGAAGTCAATGGCTACTATCAACTGTTTGGTTACCAACATTCTTCAGAATATCTTCTTTTATGTTCAACAGAAGAAAGAAATTCATGCAAGTTTTGAATAACTTGAGGGTAAGTAAATAATGAGTTTTTTAATATGTTTTTGGGTTAAAACAAAGTTGATCATTTTCCGGTTGTGTGTACACTGTAGTGGCAGATTTTATTATTTTTTTCATGTTTAGTAAGCTTAATCTTGTGATGTCAAGTTGGGTTTGTTCCTCTGTCAGAATTGCCATTTAGATGACTGTTAGCCTCATCGTGCTTCACGTACCAAGTGTCGAGGACTGAGTATGGCTTTTAAAGACATTTTAAGAGTTTTATTTCATGTGAGTGTTTATGTGATCAATGTATAATATATATCAATTAATTTCAGTTCAATTAGCTTTATTGTCCCATCCTGGAAAGTGTACATGGAGTGAAAATGCATAGATCAGTCATTGCAATACAACAGAAATTCAATAATCTGGACATACACACTAATACATTACAGGCACATGCTCAAGACCACATAACTGAAGAAAACTTTCTGAAAGCATTAATCATAGATCAGTGAAGGCATCATTTTAAGTTCACTCAAGACATTTATTTAGCAGATGAATTTAACTCTAAAAGGACATGCAAACATTTAAAAACACCTCATTTTTGTCAGTATCAGATGTCTTACAGGTCACCGAAAATACACAAATAAGCAAAATTACCCACAGTGTGCTTACATTTGACTGGTTGTGGGTGTTAAGTTCACACCCTGCTGTAGAAAGATGCCATGTTTTCAGATCAGCACTTTTTCTCATGCTGAGTTGTGCTATGTTTGTTCATTTTATGCTTTTTCTTTTCAATTTTTTTTTTCTATTTTTATCTTGTATCTGCCAGCAGATTGAGTACTTCCTCACATATGGGCCGCTGAAAGCATTTAGACATGCACACATGGGACTGTTTTCTCAGAGTACTGGGTGCCATTTAGATAACTGTGCTCAAAATAAAGATATTGATCAGTCGGGCAGCATTTTGGGTAGTATGTGACAGGATATGACAGATGTTTGGTAGTGGCAGCACTGCCAAACTAGCTATAGCACATTTCCTGTGAGTTATTTGCAGAGACAAGTCCTGTTTTTTTTATTTGACACTGTGCCTGGAGTGTTGTTAGCTTCAAGCCAGAAATCACAGTTTACAGCAGTGATAGAATCTCCACAGCTGTCCATCTTAATAAGTGACCAAGAAATAATAAAAACAATATATGTATAGACGTATTTTTAAATGTAACAAACCCGAGCACTAAAATTATTAAACAATTAAATTAAACAAAGATTATTGCAGTACATTTAATAAGAAAATTCTATTTGAGTCTTTCTACTTAAAAATTGCATGTTGCCAATTCTTTGTGATTATTTGTGAAATTTACTAACAATTTCTGAGTGAAAATTGTTTCTATACTGATTTTATTTTTAAAAAGTAGAAAAATGAAGATGATTGGAGTAAGTTTTACAAGAAAATACTATTTAAGTCTTTCTACTTCAAAAATTTCACGTTTAATTTATTGTCATTTCTTTGTAACTATTTGTGAAATGTGAAAATATTTTGAAAATAGTTTTTCAGTGTGCTTCTATTTTGTAAAAAAAAAATTAACACAAACATTTTTTGATTACAAATTCTATTATCAACATAACCATAGTTTGAATTGCTAAAATGTCCATGAATTCCTTTGGTTTCTATATTATAGCTCATTTTTGTTTATGTTTATTTATGGTTTAAATACAAAAAAGAAAAATTCATTGTAATCTCAGAGTTTTAAACCCATACTTTTTTTGATTTAATGACAGTTTTTAAAAGATAAGCAGTCATGCTCATTTACTTAAAGTAACCTTTATTCTGAAATATTCTTTAAATAGATGAATTACAAGAGTTCTTTCAGTTATTTGGTTTTATATAAACAAAAAGTAGGCTATGAATATTCTGTTGATTTGTTGATAGTAAATGACCTTTTAGACAAAGTGTTTCAGGTCTGTTGCATGTCTACCTCTCGTATATGTTCTCCGCAGACAGCATGCAACCTCACGCAAATCAGCCGCAAGTTGTATGTTTAAATATTGACGTCTGGGTTTGGAGATCCCCTTATGGCACGCATTTGAGCGGATGTAGAAAAACAGCATTAACACTAAAAATACAATGTTTTGCTGCTGAGTTGGCGATGAAAATTCTGAAATATTCTTGTATCTTCTTGAATTTATAGTTTCTTGCATTGCATCACGTATGAACTGAGCTGTCCGTTGTACTGCTTAAAGCATAAAAGCTGTAATTGGTCATCAGAAACGTTCATATTTTTGCAATGATCCTGCAATTCAGCATGCCAAAAATGACTAAATCCTGCTGTTTGTGCTGGTGGCATCATGGAGTTTCAGCTGTTGTGTTTTATTACCTAATATTATCTGAATTTGAGACATAATTTAACAGAAGTGATTACGGAAAAGCTCCTTCGCAATCATATTGCATTTCTTCATTACAAATCTGTCTACAGGAAGACCTAAAAATTAACATAGCCAACAAATGTATAAGAATATACATTCCATATTCATAATCTTTCGTCTTCTGCAACATTTTGCTCATAAATGCACTCCATGTGCATTTCATTATGAGGGTTAGACATCTTTAGCTGTTCATATGTATAAAAACATGCAGAAGTTTTTTGTGTTGCCTAATTCACTTTGTGAAGTTTATTTACTCATCTTGATGATAATGTTGGATTACCCTGATCTTTGTAAATATTCATGTCACTATAATGTTGACAGAAAGCTTTATTTATCTCAGAATACTTTGTGTACACCAGATTATACATCACATAATTGTGAACAGGGTTGAACATAAGAGAGCCATTTTAAAGAACAAAAAAACAATTGCTGTACATTATGTACCCTTTTTTTATACGCATTGCAATCTACAAGAGACTAACTGGCACTGGTCATGGAAATTTTGCAAGCGCACTCTATAAAGATAGAAACTATGAAAGGTGTCAGTCTGGAAGGAAAGTATAATCGAAGAATGCAGCAAAACTCTACAGTTCGAGTCACACCTGCAAACCACAAGAATTCCCTTAGAATGAAATTGTGGTAAAATGATTTACGACTATTTTTCAATACAACATTCTTAAATATAAAGGTTATTTTTTGTAATTATTGGTTCCATTAAGAACCTTGAACATCAAGAACATTTATTCCACAAAAGGTTCTTTATAGTGGAAAACTTTTAAATTATTTAAATGATCTTTACACTAAGAAAAATGAAGATTCACTGGAAGGTTCTTTGAGAAAACAAAAATGATTCTTCTTTGGCATCACTCCAAAAACCCCTTTTGAAACCTTTAGTTTAAAGAGTGAAATGAAGACACAGTCAAATGATTGACTTATGATTTAATGAAAGTAAAATGAGAACACTAAATAATAAAAGTCTTTTTTGTTGTCATTTCTCTTCACACAGTAGGAGCGGAAATGAAATATGTCCCCAAAACCACGATACAGAACTTAAAACACAGGTTAGTCAACATGTGGTCAATTCTAGATCGGAAATAGAGCATGTTTATCACGCCAACAGTTTTACAAAGTTTTCACAACAATCATACAGAATGCATGTGCTTTTAACCCTCCTGTTGTGTTGGGGACATCACATTTAATTTTTTTAATTGCTTGAAAATGGTTAAACTATTTATTTATTCTTAAACTTTTGTAACCTTTTTTTTTTCATTTAGGGTAATGGCTGTGCATGCAAAGTTTCAACACATAGATGTGTTTTGGAGGCTGTACAAAAATTGTTAAAACCCTTGGTTTTCATCCAATTTGCCAAAAAAACTTGATCAAATAAATGCACACTAAAGAGTCAGGTAAAAAAAAAAAAAAAAAAAAAAATTCCTTTATTGTAGCTTGTCCACGACTAAAATATGAAATTGTGAACTTATGAAGTTCAAGACTTGAAATTGCAGACTCGTCTTCTGAATCATTCATGGTTTGAGTTTCACAGTCGAAAAGTCTGTGAAATGATATTTTTGGCTGTTAGTTTTTTTTACTAGACCATTGTTAATGAAATGCATGTTAATGAAAACATAACTGATATTAAAGCACACTTACTGGAAGTTCAAAAGCCATTTGGGAGTTAGCATAGGAATCATGTAATCCTGTAATTAAGTTGTATAATTCCCGGTGTCCACTGAGGAAACTCCCTCCCTTCGCTCTGGCTCCAATATGCAAACAAAAAGCTGCACTCCTATTTCCACTAACTGGAGCTCCAAAGAAATGTCTCATCCTAAACTATCCGCGAACTCCCAATGGATGAGAATGGGTGGGATGTTTTCTCTTAAGCCACACACACACACACACACACAGTTTCCCTGTGTTCCTTCCCTCTTTTGTTTCTCCCCTTAAATGCTCCAGCCACAGCTAACCCACGTCCATTTATTCATCCAACAGCTCCCTCACTCACTCCATGTAGTTGACATTTATAATTTGTCTTGCACAATGCTTTATCTCTCTGGATTACTTTTGCTTTTGCTGGATTCATCTATGATCTGTGGTAGGAGATCTTTAGTTTAAGATCTAAGATAAAGCATGGGTGTATCTGTGAAAAAAGTGAAAGTGAAAGTGACGTGACATTCAGCCAAGTATGGTGACCCATACTCAGAATTTGTGCTCTGCATTTAACCCATCCGAAGTGCACACACACAGAGCAGTGAACACACACACACACTGTGAACACACACCCGGAGCAGTGGGCAGCCATATGCTGCGGCGCCCGGGGGGGAGCAGCTGGGGGTTCAGTGCCTTGCTCAAGGGCACCTAAGTCATGGTATTGAGGGTGGAGAGAGCGCTGTACATTCACTCCCCCCACCCACAATTCCTGCCGGCCCGAGACTCGAACTCACAACCCTTCGATTGGGAGTCCGACTCTCTAACCATTAGGCCACGACTTCCCCGTATTAAAATCAGCAATGCCATTACTATTGTTTATGGATATTATCTAGGAGACATGAAATCACATTACAAGCTTTTCTATGAATCATCGACTTTACTATTGTTGCACTAAGCTTTCAACTTGTTTACAATAGAATAGATTGATTATATGAAGTTGTAGCATGTCTGGTAGCAACATAGATGATCATAATTTGTTTCTATTTTCAGGTCAAACGACGCAAGATAACAGAACAGCATTTGAAGGTAAGGGACAAACTGCTAAATTATCTCTGAAAAAGAAAAAATAATCTTTAAAATAGTAGTTATTTCTTTTAGACATCAACAGAGAGAGAAAATTTAGATTTGCCAAAATCACCTGCTATCACATATTCTTCTGAGAAAACTATAGCAATCCTGTTGGAAGCCTGTTTTCACCACAAAATGTAAAAAAAAAGGTAATTGTGACTTTTTAAACATAAAATCATGAATACAGTTAAAAAGTCTGAATTGCGAGGTAAAAGGTCAGAATTATGATATAATAAAGAGATTGTTCACACAAAAATTAATGTTGGTAACCAAAAAATTGCTGGCAACCACTGACTTCAATGGTATTTTTTCATTAGTATGTAAGTCAATGTAAGTCAATGGCTACCAGCAACTGTTTGGTTACCAACATTCTTCAAAATATCTTCTTATCTGTTCACCAGAAGAAATGAATTCATATAGGTTTGGAAAAACATGAGGGTAAATGATGACAGAATTTTGATTTGTGGGTGAACTATCCCTTTAAATCAGAATTGTGAGATAAAAAGTTGCAATTACTTTTTTTTTCATGGAGTATGGTTTCCCAGAAATCTCAATTGCAATCTAAAATTGTTTCAAATTGTGCTCAGATTTGCCAAGATACCAAAGTCTGCAATCAAACGTGAGATATTTCGATATGAACTCAAATATTTGTCATCTACGATGTCCATGTTCATTCTCGCTGCATGTCAGCATTGTCTCGTTTGTGTCTTTTTTTAGTTAAGAAAGTTTGGGATGAGTCAAAGATTATACTTCAATGAAGTCTCATGAGTTATGAAAGAGAAACCTCTGAGCAATAACATTGTCTGGGTATTTATATGATTGTAATTTGAATGAAGGACAATTGACATCCATAAGATATCAATTTTTCTCTCTAGACACACTAAAAAAAATCTCAAACAATTTTGATGTTAATACACTTGTTTATATCAAAATACTTTAATTCACAAAGGTAGAGGTTTATACAGTTAAAGAGGGACACAACTGTTTTTTAATATAATATTTATTTATTTTCTTCTATATATTTAAAATATATATTTTAATTTTTTTTTAAATGCCAAATTTTTCATAAAGTGTCCATTCACCCTATATTGAATTGCATTGATAATAGGAATGCTAAAACTTCATTTACTCATTTCGTAATGTTTTTTCTCCAGATGAGAGGATAAGAGACAAAAATGAAAGTGTACAGCAAAAACAGGACAAATCTTTTAGCACAGGTACATAATGGCTGCATTATTTATGCTTGCATCATTTCATCACATGCACTGCTGACATTCATAATGACATTTTCACTCTTTCAGCGAGACCCAACGTCACTTATGAAGACAATGGTAAGAGATTATCATGACGCTGTATGTTTGAGTACTAGACTTCTCTAAATCACTTGTCAGTATCAATTATTAAACAAATCTCTTGTGACTCAGAGAATTTTCAGACTCAAGGTTTTCAACACTACAGTCACTGTGATGAAGAGATATTGACGCATTATGGTGGACAGTGCAAGGAAATGTTCCATGACAGCATGAGTGAACTGGGCAAGGAGAATTGGTGTAATATGGAGATGGTGATAAGGTAAGCCAGAGGTTTTTTTTTTTTTTTTGAGTACTTAAAACTCGAGTACTTTGACTTTACTTAAAAGGAGAAACTTCTAGAGAAGTATCTTGTTGTACTCGTCTATGTTAATCACAAGTTGGGCCCAAACAATGCTCTGTTTATATGTCTTGTGGTTGAATTTTTAAGTATATACATAAATGTTTACATGAAAAAAAATCATATGCATTTTTGCATGTGTATCACACTCTAAAACTAAGTTTATATATCTTTTCGTACGTACAAGTTCTACTGAATGTTGCTTATCTACATAGTATATGCACAAAGAAAGGAAATGGTCATAGAACAATTGAAGGATGTGTGGGAAAGATATTTCTTGAAGCCTGATTGCTGGCTGTTTAAGGGACACTGAGACTTCCTGGTGAACAATGAGAGACATTTCCATTTTCTATATAAGCATAGATAAGAAATTGTCTTGTTGTTGTGAACCAGAGTGATTAGGGTTTTTTTTGCTATTTTCTGTCACACAACTCACTTTAGGACAGTATCATTATAACATTATAAACAGTAGCACTGCCTATATTTCAAAAGAGGTCAGTATATGTTTAACGTTTTTGAAAGAAGTCTCTTACGAAACTAAACTTCATTTATTTGATCAAAAATACAGTAATTGTATTGTGAGATATTAAAACTGTTTTCTATTTGAATATATTTTAGAATATAATTTATTCCTGTGATGCAAAGCTGAAATTTCAGCATCATTAATTAATAATTTGACACATTTTTGTAATTTAGAATTAATTTTATTGTTTTTGTTTTGCTTATATTTTTCTTTTTTTTTTTTTTTTTGGGAAAGTGTGATACAATTTACATCAGAATTCTATAATGAATAGAAAGTACAAAAGAACAGGGTTTTTTTTGTAACAAAGTTTTTACTGTCACTTCTGATCAGTTTAACACATTAATTTCCAACTCCTTCATAGTGTACATTTTTGTAAACCTGTGTGATTACACGTTTCTTTCTGTCACACAGCTAACTTTATGTTTCTCTCTCTCTCTCCTATGTCCAGAAACTATAACAAGTTAACTGAGTGTATTGAGTATGTATGTAGTTTGGCAACGTGCTTCTACCCTAATCCTGTGGTGGAGCAGCTGTTCGTGAGGATACACCGGCAGTACTTCAGTTCTTGTAACAATGAAGAGGATTTAACCGACGCCCCGGCTGGAGTCGTGCTCATATCCACACTGCTGCCTATCCTCCTCATACCCTTTATAGTGTACATTGTGGTCTGGAAGAGTAGTTTAAGGGACTGAGTGCATTTGCATTATCCCAGATGAGTTAAAGTGATAGTTCACTTCAAAAATTAAAATCCTGTCATCATTTACTCACACTCATGTCTAACACCTGTAAGACTTTCATTCTTCTAAAAAAGATGTTTTGAAATTGTTGTTGTTTGGATGTTCTTAAAAATAGTTTTTTTTGTGTGTGTTTTGCAGAACAGAGGATTGAAATGAGATGAGGGTGAGTAAATGATGACCCAGTTTTTAGTTTTTGAGTGAGAGGTTGCTTTAAAGTAAACTTTGAATGTATAAAGTTCATGTGGTTCACAATGATGTAATTACTGTACATAATACACACGCAGTGGGTGTGTGATTTTTCAACACACTAAAATGCACGATTTGTGATCATGATTTGAATATACTGTGGCTTACTGAAAATACTGAGTGCCCTACAGATCCTGCTAGACTTTATTCCGGTGTTGTATGTCAGTTTACAGCTATGTTTTTGAAGTTTGAAAATGCTCAGCAACTTGTTCACACAAACGTAAATCTAAAAAACATTAAACAAAATACTGAAGGCTTGTTTTTAATTCATTATAAGGATATTTGTAATGGCATGCATAATGCCTTATAAAAACCATTATTATCTGTTGCATCATCTCATGAAACATAACTGCGGTTATAATACATTACAATACCTAACAATATGTGTTTATGCCTTTTAAGAGCGCAATGTTTTTATAACACACAATGAACACATTATATCCAAGTTATAATGCATTATGGTTCCCATAGTTATAATGAAAGTCTTGTATTTTGACAATGTTTAAAATAATTGAACCTTAGGTTAAATGTCTTATAACCACTTCATAATATCTTATGATTTTTTAAAAAGGAGATCAAGCCTTTTTATTTTATGAAAAGCAGACAACTGCTAAACAATTATTATTTATCATTATAAACCATTTCAGTTGTTTACTAGAAAACTTAATTTGTCGCTTTATTTTAAGCAGTAACAAAGCACTCATAAAATTAGGAAGATACTGTGCAGATTCTAAACAACATCTAAATATTACAAATATAGGAATTATAATACATTATAAGCTAAAATAACATGGTGTTCATTGTGTTATACATAATTATCATACTCTTAAAGGTTATAACCATAAATAGACAGTATTATAACTGCTGTTATGACTATTATTCATCATTAACATATTAATTTAGTGAGCAATTATGCATGCATTATGATAAGACAACATAACACATTAAAGGTATGCTTTTTTCATGCATTGGTCAATTTGTGCTCTTTGGCTTTTCATAAACAGTTGTTTCAGACTAGTGGACAGAAAATATCCAAAAAAGGCTTTATCCAGTGTTCAGATTTCTGTTCTTGACATGTAAGTTTTATTAGTGCATATTTAATAAGATAATGCCTCCTTTGCATATTTAAACATAACTTTCAGAAAACTTGTAGTACTTTTTTTTTTTTTTTTTTTTTTTTTGCAATTCTTAATGGAATCAAAGGGGTAAGTATGATCTATTAGTTAATTTTTTAACCTATTCATCTGGGGTGCCTTGCCTTAAGAATACACCTGTAATACATAATAAATAAAGGCTTCAAAGAGATTGTTCCTAAATATTACTTATTGTTTATCATTGCATCCCTCACGTTTTGATTTCTGTCTCCTGCACAGTCTAAAACACAAATAATGTATTATAAGGGCCACAGCTCCTCCTACTGCCAACACCACTGCTAGCAAAAATGCCATCACGTCTAAAGAGTGATAAAAGTACCACGGCAGAGTCTGTATGAGCAGTTCCCTTATGCCGCATGACGTACTCTGTTCAAAAGAGGGCGCTGTCTTGCGCTTGTATAGGCTGATCTTTGTGTAGCCCTTGACAGCTGTTGCATGTTGTCCCTGTACGACGGCTAATGTAAAACCTCTCAGACTGCCCCCGAAAAGCTCTCTCTGTCCAGTTTGGTGATGTCAAGAACCTTAGCGGCCCCTCATACCTTGAGTCGCAACATATTGTCGAATTGGTCAAAAAGCAAGGGCGTCCCAACCACTGGAACCCCATAGTAGATAGACTCAAAAATGCTATTCGCTTCACCGTGAGCGACAAATGCACGTGTTTTAGGGTGGGTTTAAGGGCTTGGAGGGCTTGCATTGGAAGTCTCCGATGTAGATGACGTTGGGCATGGTTGGGCGTGGGAACTCGAAGACGAAATCCAACCTCATGAGCCAAATATCTTTGCCTTGCAGCAAGTGGTAGAAATCGGTTTCAGGTCCAAAATAGCTTGCAACTGGTTTGTCACATTCTGGTCTCACAATAAAATGGTCTATGCATGTGTTTAGCACCTACTTGAGCCTTTCTCCAAATGACATGCAGTTCGGCAAGCGGCTGGGACATAAGAAACCAGAAAAGGCGTGACAATAAAGTGCCCTTCTTAGTGATCCATTTCACATTGTAAACCATTGGTAATTTGAGTTTATGAGCCACCAGCACTCCTATAGTTAGACCTGGATCGATAAGAACTAAATCATAACGTCCCTCATATGCAGCAACATACGCACAAACAAAAATTACGAAGCGCGGCGTACATAACATAGCTACACCGGGTTTTCGAAAAATTTCCACAACCAGCTGACTTGCTTGCCAATGCATTCCGTAAAGAATCTTCAACATCTGCCAATAGAACTGCACGAATGCAATCGGTGACCCTCCATGTTTTAAATCTCAAGCATTTTGCTCAGGAAGGAGATGAAGAAATCTGCTTATTGGCTCTGGTAGGGTCATTGTTATGGCTTTGTAGTGCGGTGCATGCTCCTTGACTTACCAGCTGCTGGCTGTTCGCACCACAGTGACCTCGTGACCTCCGGAGTGAAGGACCTGGATCAGTATATTCATGTTGACCGAATGGCTGCCGTCCACAGGAAAACCAGGACCTTTCCGGCCAGAGCAGAAGAAAGGTTGGTGAAGATGAGTATGGTTAGCAGCAGAAGACAGCGTGAAGATTTTAGGACATTCATTGCTCCCTATTGCACAGAAAAACACTAATGTTTGACAGACGTAATGCATAACATGATGAAATCACAATTCCTTGAATAAAAAATGTTTGCTCTGTGTTTATTTGATTGAACACATTCCTTTAATGCCGGAAAATACTTCATGCTTGAGTGCATGCATGAACACACAGTGTTTCTGAAAGCCTGAAAAGACAGTGTTACTAAAAACAGATGTGTCCTGTCAACCGTTGAGTTTTTGGAGAAAGATTGCATGTTGTATTTGCACGTTCTTTTCGTGTGCATCATCATGCATATTATAAAAGACTCAGTGGAAAGTGAGACTAGAAATGCTGATGGTATTTTCTGCATTTTAACACAAGATTGATTTAAAAAGTAGTATCCTACCATTTTATTAGCTTAAAAAACTTTCAAGGTCAAAGTTCAGAGTAAGAGACTGTTATGATGAACACATGATTTTCCCATTTTATATCGAAAAAGTTAAGTTACCCATTGTTGAAGAAAATTTATGCTGTCCTTCATGGTAACAACGACATGTTAATAAATTATTACAATACTCTACTAAACTTTATTTATTTATTTAAAAATGTAAATGTGACATTTATCATAACGGTGTTTAATATAAAATGAAATGATTGATCATTGATCAGCTGCTGAAATAATTCTTTTTCATTCCTGGCGCGCGCCATCAAAAATGACTTTTAAAGGCGGCAAACCAGACGCATTGAGCATGCGCACATCCTGAGGGCGGTAAACTACTCATCACGAGCAACTCGGATGTAGAAATGAAAACATTGTTGAGGACACTGTAAACGTCGACCTGCATATTACGAAATAAGGTGAATATTTTGGTGACTTTTTTAATTGGTAAGTTTAGCCTACAAGGCATCACGCGACCTGTTTGTAAATGTGGGTATTTGCGTTCAATTGTATTTTCTTGGTTCTATAGGCCTATGTATTACCAGTTAGTGCTGGCAAGTCTAAAACGACTTTGAACAGTGTCTTATTTATCTCAAATTACAAAATACTTTAGTATAATAGGATTATGCCACAAGATGGCGACATTTACAAGTGAATATTGTGGCTAAGCTTGAAGACAAATCAATTAATACACGTTTAAGTTATCATGTTCATGTTAAGTCATTGATAGGCCTACTATAGTGGAGTCTAACACAGCTCAACACACTTGTCTGATATGATTCATTTGTGTTTTGGGCCATTTCTTAATGAATGAAAGGTTCATTTCTAGGTCAGAAGAGGTTGGTGCTGTCACAAAGATGTAACATCTGAATGTTTGCCCTCTTGATCCACAATCATTAACTTTATATCAAAACAATAAATGTCAAAATCAATGTTAGTTAATAGGATGGGAACGCACTTTATATTTAAGTGAATTAAAAGTTAAAATCCACTATGAAAGACTGAAAATGGTCATAAGCCATATTAAAAACAGTCGTCAGATAAATGTGTGTTGTTTAGTTTTTAAATAAATACGTGCTCATTTCATAGACTTAACAACGTGCCAAACCAATTAACTATAATTTAAAAATAATGTGTAAAATTACATAGTATATGTATGAATTTGTGTGTGAATAAGGACGAAATATAAGCATATCAGCAGATTTAATTCAAATAGTAATATGTCATATAGATCTTAAGCACAGATTCTGAGTCATGTGTGTGCATCTACAAACAGCCTGCAATGCAAACTCAAACTGACACGATGCTCTGTATGGTGGGTGGAAAACACAAAGCACACACACATACACATACACATACACAGAAACACATTGATCTGTGGGCAGGTAGCAATCTGACATCAAAAAGTACACTTTGGCACGTTACTGTTTGAATGTGTGTGTGTGTGTGTGGTACGTGTCGTAGGAAGCGAGCATGTAAATCAAAACCATCTTGATTTCCCACATCTTATTTTGAGGTTTAAGGCCTCCATGGAGACAACAATCACTCCTACTTATGCAAAGACAAACAAATCTTTGTTTCACTGAATTAAAAACCTTGAGCAAAAACAATTAAAAATTTAATTACAGTAAATAACTTTTGGCTTGTAAACAATGTAGTGTTTAATTCATGAGAAATTAAAGAAAATTTCCCCCACTATAATATAATTCTAAAATCTCCCACTATGCACAAACATATATATTTTCTTCATATATATTTTTGCACACACTTAACCATAAGTAATTACATTTTTACCTAAAACATGCAGAAGCCCTGAAGATGAAGGTGAAAGTGTCTTTTTGATTTGCCTTCATGAGTGTATTTATAGGAATGCACAATATATCGGCACTGTGTTTAGTTTTGGTTGATTTTAGAGATTAATTTATTGGGATCAATATTAATGAAAACCCATTTCTACCACATATGAAAAATAAAATAACTCTTTTGACATATAAAGTCTTAATGATGAGACTTGTCTCTTAATTTCAACATTTTATGTCAGTTTTTTTCTTATGTGGCAGAAATAGTATTGGACATTTAATTGTGCATTTATTATGCTTTTTAGCTATTTTTAAATTTATTTGCTGCCAAATAAATTTCAGATTTTTTTCATACTGTACATTGTTTTATACTGTACATACTGTGATGCCTAAATTTATTTTGGTATTTATATAAATATTTATGTATTTATACTGTATACTTTGACTGTAAAAAATGACTGTGATTTTAACGGTAAAAAACTGAAAATGCTACAGTACAAACCTGTTAAATGGTTAGTGGTAATTTCCTGTAAAATTTACAGGGAAAAAACGTAAACTGACGTTCCCAGAATTCTCCTTGCTTTGCATTTCAAATTTTGTTTGAATTTGATGTTTTTTCTTTGAAATAACTATGTTTCTTCTTATTTTTTCTTATCTGTTATATTTATTAGGGTTGTATGTTACATATAATGTTGTTAAATTAATATTTATTGCATATTTCAATTTAATGAGTCTCACCATTATGGTGTTTAGTGCTTGTGTGAATGACTCTGTGCACCTTCTACATTGTAAAAAAAAAAATCTGTAAAATTTACAGTAATAAACCGGCAGCTGTGGTTGCCAGAATTCTACCGTAAAAAATACGGTAACAGCGTTTTACGGTACAGTTAAATACTGTAATTTCATTAACTGATATAATGTTAATATACCAACCTATTGAAGTACTGAAATTTGTTTTGTACCTACCTTTGTAATACACTGATAACCACCAAAAGCAGGTGGTGATTGAAAAAGTCACGTGATGAACCAAAGTCCATCACAAGCAGCTTTTAAATAATAATATATGTATGAAATTGTATAGAATTTAAATATCGGCTGTTGATTGGTTATCAGTCATACTAAAAATAATTATTCATCAAAACACTTAATAACATCGGTCAGCATTTTAATATGTGCATTCATATCTATTTCCTTTTTTATTCCTGCTATGTGTAACAACACAAACATATCAAAACGACATATTTTCTGTGCATTTATAGGGCAATATAAGACAAAATACATATTTCTTTACCGTAATTAGCATGTACAGTAGTGTCGCCTTTGGCCAAGAGAGGCACATTGCTAATTATATGATTTTTTATTTATTCCTCCATAACTTGCCCCAGATCACCTTGACTATGAGAAATAAAAGCTTTCGAGTAGACGCTAAGAAAAATGTCGAGAAATCATGCATAAATATTGTGGGTGTTTTTATGTTGTTACACACAGTGCAAAAAACATGATTATAAAAATGGATAATAAAAATGTTTTTCTTGCATTTTTCACCTTTTCCTTCAGGGCTGTTTGGGACATTGGTGAGTGTCTCTTACAATATTTTGTAGTATGAGTTCCTCAAATGCAGTGGTACCATAAAATAGTGCGATAGTTATGCTGTGTGAATGCATTGTGTAACTTGTGAGGTGATGCTGAAATGACTGGACAGCTGTTTTTAATGCTTTTCATCGCTTTTAAAGTTACCAGCTATTGCCTTTCCTCTGTGTGCTGCCAGACATGGACACAATTCCAGAAAAAATCCCACACATATATGTTCATGCATATAGACACTGAGCACATGCATGCAAACGCAGCTCTAAAGATCATTCTAGCTTACATCATGGTCTGTCCGGCCCAGCCTGAGGTTTATCTGTACATTATGTTTGCTTTCAAGTAAAATCGAATAAGGAACAAGAAATCCCCCCTCGCTCAAGGATGAGCAGGACGCGTGCATCTCTTTGGGGGCTTGTGACTGACTCAAGGGGCTTGTTGTTCTCAGCTGGCGGAGGCAAGGGGAAGAGACGAGCTGTGGAGGAAGTAAATTACATAGGGAGGGCTGAAAAAGTCTCTGTTCTTGTCGCATTACTGCGGCCGCCGTCAAGGGCACCGCGGCCACGGTTTGAGTCACTGCGCTCAGAGCTCCGCACGGCCTTTGTTCCCTGCAGCCAATGATCAACATTCTCTCTGTTTCAGTGACTCACAGTGATAGTCAGCAAGCCCTCCCCTAGTCTTCATCATGTCCCATGACAGCATTACAAGCTACTAGAGAGAATGGAAAAGTATGCAATGTTTGTGTGAAAACGCACCTTCGGTTTTAGACTGTTGTGTACGGTTGAACAAATGAAAGGCACCGTAGCAACATGAATTTAAAGTGATACTTCACCCAAAAATGCTTAACTCGCCATCATGTCCTTCCAAACCTGTATGACCCTTTTTTTTCTTTTTTTTTTGTTGCTGTATATAGAAGATGTTTTAAGAACTGTTTTATCCATTCCTTTAAAGAATATGGGGTCCAAAACAACACTGCCATCTCCCACTCCCATCAATTATCAATGTATAAATATAAAATATTTCATAACATATTCCACAAAATCAAGAAACTCTTGTATGGAATGACATGAAAAATTACGAAAAGTTCTTTTTGGGTGAACTGTCACTTTAATTGTCCTTCTCAAGTGATGGCTCATGGCTTATAGCTATTCTGGTTACTAGCGCTGACCTTTAGCCATTACACCATTGCAACCAGGAACTTGAACTGGAATCTAATGAATAAAATGAATTCATAACTCATTTTACTTCTGTAATGCAACACATTTCTGAATGAACCAACAGAAATATGTAGGTTTGGACTAAATTATATCCTGTTGTAAGTGAGGAACAAGTTACAAAGTCACTTTTAATTTGTACATAATTTGTATAAATAATGTGCACTGAGGCATTCTTCACAATAAGACCAGGAGCATGCATTAAATAGGTAAATAAATAGAGTCCATTTTGATAAGTGTTATTTTTGCTTTATTTAAATATAATGTAGTTTTTATTAATATTTTGAATAAATATTTATACATTTTTTTTATTTTCAGTTTAATGATATTTATTATATTTTAGTTTAATTCAGTCTTTTTGGGTATGTTTACCTAAAAGTGACATAATAAAAATGTCTAAATGTTTTTCCTTTGTGGTTTTTGCGTACAGACGACAATGTTGTCAAAACGATCCCTGTTCACGTGGATCCACGAAAATGACCTAAAATGCTGTATTGTGCATATGCTAGGCCAGTAGTTGGCGATGTCACTTTGTAAGGAAAGGCTACGCACACATGTAATATGCATGCATATGACGTCACCGTTTTCATAAATGAGCATTTTTTTTAATTACATTTAAATTTACTTTGACACCCATTTTCAAACGTTTGCATTTAGAAAAATTTTCAGTTTTTAGCAGAAGACAGTGTTATGTTAACGCCCCCTGTATGTGCTTTTGTCATTTTTATTATTTGCATTTATTTTTTAAATGCATTTTGATTAGTTGGCAAGGCAACATTTCAAATTTTTGTTTTTGTTTTTCCATCTAATATTTAGATTTTATTTAAGCTTTATATTAATTAGTATAAATGTTTTAAATAGATTTAGTTTTGATTAACAATAAAAACCCTGGTTTGATGCCATGTTAATGTTACCAACACGACTCCATTCTCAAGATTGAGCATTAGCTCCTGCAGCTGCAGTGGAACATCTTTTTACGTGGGCTGGGAATCAGACCCAGGTGTCCAGCATGGTGGGAAAATTCTACCACTGTACCAGAAATGTGCCCATAACAAGCCCAAGGCTGTGCATTTCTAAGCAGGTCTTCTTTCAGACTTGACATTCATTAAATAAATGGCCGGAAAGGACCTGTAATAAACCAGCAACCTCAGGAAACCATTTACCACCTGCTTCAGCTGGCTTTGTGATGTTCTTGAGCTCTTCGCTTAAGGTAGGTGCAGGCAGTGCAGTTTGTTCTATCCTTTATGATGGTTGCTTGTCAGAAATGTATATGTTGAATGTGATGTAAGGTGCTATAGAAAACAGCATGTAAACAAACGTATAGAGATCTTGTATGAAAGTTAGTAGTTTTTTATGTCAGACTGTGTGCCGTATATCTAAGAAGTTTGACAGAGTTAGTTATGCCTTCAATAGGGTCATGTTTTGACATCCACTTTGATGTGCATAACAAAGAACTCAAGTGATTGAACTCGATCATGGCTGGACGGAAGGACATTTGTGGACCGCTCATTTTTCAAAGCAAACTTAAGGTAAATTGTAAATATGAATATAAATATCAAGAGAAAACTACCAAGATATCGTACCAACTTTATTTTCTTCCTTTCACAGAAGGAGTACGTCATTAATTGCTGTTCAAATTGATTCTTAATTAGACGAACGTTGTAGGAGCAACCACACAGCAGGATTGTGATGCATCATTTCTGATACTGTCAGAACTTCGTTGGAGGCTAAGATTAATCACAAGGGCAATTGATTGTTTGCTGGTGAGCATGTCACACTGAACTTTAAATGACCTGTAATGAAACCATTCCAAAAATGCAAATTTTTCTCTGATGGATTAAATGTGGTATACTGGGCTTTAGAATGTTGGGTTGATGAAGAAGACTGGGCCCTAATTCTCCATTCACCATTCACATCTTGTTTCTTGATCTTTTCAGGTTAATGCCATGGGGAAGCTAGTCTCGCGTAGCCAGACCTTCAGACTGCAGCCAAGGACATGGAAATGTCACCCCAATAACAGACCGTTGTGTAAAACTCTTGGACTTTTGGAGAGATTCTATGCCGCGAACTTTAAATATTTCACATACTTTTGAAACACTACGGCTTTCTTCTTTTGTGAGGGGGTTTGGCGTCACAGCATCTTTGTTTCCAGACAGAACGTTAAAGAACGCGACACACACGAAATTCTGTAGAATTCAACCAATCCGATGATGACTTCGACACTCCTGAAGTATTTCCACTTTTGTGTCCCATATGCATCAGACGTTTAGCCAACAGTCTGTGGGTGTGACGTCTGAGGATGAGACTATGGGGAGACTTTGGCTTTGGATCGAAATACCTCCTGAATGAACAAATATAATGTAAATATTGCCATATTCATACAGTTGTGTTCATTAAAGCAGCCTGCTGTTCTTTGTACAACTGGATCATAGCACAAGACAACAACTGATCATCAACTCATATACGAGTTAAGGTTTATTTAATTAAATAAGACAATACTAGCATGCCCGTAGCGTGCTCTCATAATTTTGAGCGAGATATGGAAGAATTACTATATGTTTAGTGCACATAAATAAACAATGACATAATTACATAACGATGCCAGGAAGATGTGTCGAGGCGGTTTTAAGAGACAGAGAAAGAGGGAAGTGGAAAAATCCTTTTGCTTGCACTCAGCAGGTGTCCCTTTCGATTAACTGATGCTTAGAATGCATCCTGTCATATTTACTTGACCATCACGCAGACAGAGAAAACAGACTATCTCTTCTTCATCTTCCCTCTCCTCTCGTGCTTTATTTAACCACCACGTCTAAACCCTGCCATCGAGTCTTGCTGTTCAACAAGTGGAAAATCAAATCATATTTCAAAAGACTGCACAATAAAACACACTTAAAGGACTTGGCATTGGGTTTCCCCAAATACCCTTCTTTCTCTCTGATTTCCTCTCGCTCTCCCACTGTTTCTTCTTTTGCAGAAAGCCTCCTCCCACTTGTCCTTTTAGAGTCATACAAATGAAACCCACTAGAAGGGCATTCTCTCTCTATCTCTCTCAATCCTACTTCCTTCCTCAACGCCCAAACACTTCTCTCCACTCACCTGCTGAAACAGTGAATGCTCTCTCTCTTTCAACCAAGAAAGACACACACACACTCATCTGAGATCCCTGGTGGTTCTCATTTTTCCTCTCATCTTCGTGAGCACCTGACGTTGAGGGAGTTTGTTCCCTCTCACTCCCAGAGGTCAATATTCCGGCTTACGGTGAGAGCTCCGTACTGGCGGCCCAGCCGCTTTCCCGCTTTAGCCTGGGACGGAAGACCCTGCTGGGGGCCGGTACGGCCGTCATGCTGCTCTTGGTGCTGGTGGTCCTCATTCCTGTTCTGGTTCATCTAGCAGGCAGCAGCGAAAACGGAGGTCAGTACGAGATGCTGGGCACTTGCCGAATGGTCTGCGATCCGTTTTTGGAAAAAACTGGCACTACAGATGGTATCGGTACGGGCACGGCTATCACTAATACGCAGCTGGAAGCTGAGGCACTGACTGATCATAGCATGGGACCCCCTTTGCCCACCTACGCCCACGGACCGCAGGGCAAACCTGGCCGCCAAGGAAAACCAGGGCTACCAGGACCTCCGGGTCCTCCAGGACCCCCGGGACCACCTGGAGAGCCAGGTCCTCCAGGACCAATGGGGCCACCGGGAAATAAAAACCACACAGAGCGGCCGGACATCTTTGCTCTGGGTGGAAGAACAGCTACCGGAATGGGGACAGCCGTCTATACCATGGGACCCCGCGTGGCCTTTTACGCAGGTCTGCGAAATCCGCAGGAGGGCTACGAGGTTCTGAGGTTTGATGACATAGTTACAAACATTGGGAATAACTACGATGGATCGACTGGGAAATTTGTGTGCAAGGTTCCAGGGACGTACTTCTTCACGTATAACGTCCTCATGAGAGGAGGAGATGGAACCAGTATGTGGGCGGATCTCCTTAAAAACGGACAGGTAAGAGTTTTGCAGCTAACACACCTGTACTGAAGTTTATGAAAACACATTTTTTATAATATAATATTATAATATTCATAATTATGTATTTTACTACACATCTATTGTTTTATAAAATGTTAATTATAATGACTGCAGATTTAGATAACTATCAGTCCTTGATCTGTTTAACATTGCAATAATGTCTATGTCTGATTTAAATGGAAAGATAAGGTGCATATTATCCCGGCAGCATATGCAATTCATACATTACATAACACTGATGAAACACAGAGTGCTACTGGGATGTAATTCATCGAGTTTCTGAATAATTCCACTCCAGTGGGTTTCAATTTGAATATTCATATATCAGGATATCCTGTTTGTATCAGAGAGTGCATTTAGGGTTGCTTTCCAGCAAAGGTCAGTTTCCTGTTTGAGATGAACTTCTGTCAGGTCAATGTAAACCATAAACAAGGAAAGGTTTCACTAAATTAAGAGTTCACCTCTAGTCAGAAGGGCTGCTTTGTGTCACTCTCTGTGTGTGTGTGTGTGTGTGTGTGTGTGTGTGTGTGTGTGTGTGTGTGTGTGTGTGTGTGTGTGTGTGTGTGTGTGTGTGTGTGTGTGTGTGTGTGTACATACTATACACATACTTTTATTTCTGGCATCCCTCAGTGTGTGATTCTGAATCAGGG